>NW_023339718.1:3706931-3771326 GCF_004916995.1 Morone saxatilis
AAAATATTTACAGCCAGGAGGACCCGAGGGAGCAGCTGCTAGTTTTCCACAGCTGCTAACACATTTAACACATACTTTTCCTCATAAAACATTTTAGCAGCTATTTGGGACCATTTGAATTAGAGGCAAATTATTTTCCTGGACAGTAAAAGATAGAAATCCTGAATATGGAAAGATGTGTATCTAATTTCTGTTTCTATGATAATGTATGCTTTGAGTTTCCTGCTCATCTGACTATTTCCATGCAGTCAAATCACTGTGATGGTGCACTATTTTTAATACATTTGTATAAATATCTCAGCCTCTTCTCTGTCTGATCATGAAACTTTAGCAAAGACACAGTTCGACAATCTGCAGGCACTCTTCCTGACAATTCCAAACATCATCGTAGTTATGGACACATAACTCTGCCAACATGGATCATCATGAAACCCATCGTATGTGGACCTCTTTAGGTCTCTATGCACATTGGTTGTAGTTGAGGTTGTGCCAGAAAACCCTCCTCTGCTTCCAGAAAACAGGATGACCAAGCTCTTACTGTTCATTAAAGTTAAATAAGGTCAGAAGATTGTGTCATACAGGAAACAACATTTTGAAGCCTATTAAAGGAAAAACTCCCTATTATAGCTTTAAGGATTCAGTGGTCACTCAAAATGAATCTGTCAATGTTGGGCTTGACCTATAAATTAAAGACTCTAAAGTTAGTATAAAATTCATCTGATTCAATAGAAACGTAATATTTTCAATGAATGACAGGGCTGATCACTTCACACTCTGTGCTCTCTGACAGATTGTACATCCCTCCCTGGTTGCTTGTAATTCTACAGCTGGTTAATGCACTCACCACATGCCACCAATCCACGCTTTACACCACCACCACTGCAGATTATTGTGTGGGCTGGCCTTGGGTAGATAGGCGGCTCAGGGTGGGGTGGAGTGAGGAGGGAGGGAGTGAGGGAGGGAGGGAGGGAGGAGGTGCAGTGCAGGGCAGATGGAGTGGGGGGAGAGGAGGGTTAAGCTGGAGAACCAACACATACTAAGGTTTTGCAAGACGGAAGTATTTGCTTTTACAAACAAACAATTACACAGTAGGAGAATTTGATTTCATAGTCGCAGCTTTCCAAAGTGTGTTTTTAAATAGTTCTGCTGAGACGGCAGCTCCTATGTCTGTTAATATTTTATCAACCGGCCAACCGAAGTCAGTATGTTATTGTGTAAGTGTGGTATGCTACTACTTGAATGCTATGTAGTTCTTTAATGCAAGGGAGAGGCAGTTGTCGGTTGCGTTCGTTAGTTTGAACGACAAAATCAACCGTCATTACCCGGCAGCTGTTTTTTGGCAGTTACTGTTAGCGCCTTACTGATGTAAATATACCAGAGAAGGGTTGGTGCATGCTCCCCTTCTGAGCACAACCAGATTTTCTTCTTCTTACGCCAAATGTGGAATGTACCTTACACCTTAATGACTTCCCTCATGAATGGTATGCTTCACCACAGTCAACGTATATGTACAGTACTTGTACATTGTGTTCAGTCAGTCTACGTTCCTGTCTATTGACTATTGAGCAATAATGGCTGTGGATAAATCATCTGTGGCTCAGTGTGCCTCTTGTTTCCCTCTACCCTCGATAGAACCTGACCAGTATTAACATAAGATTAGTTTAATGAACTTAAATAAATAACACAGAGGCAAGTTTTTTTTTTTTACTGCTGAACAATGCATTATTATTATAGTCATTATCAAAGACAACAGTACAGATAAAAACTATAATATAACATATTGGACTGTGAACTTCTCATTAACACTAATGACTAAACAGGAGTGGGTGATATGGATAAACTCTTCTATCAGTGGGCCAACTCAAGCAGCAAAGTGCTGTGTTTGCTGCAGTGCATTCCCTGTTGTTTCTTTTAGAATCTGTCACATACAGTACGGTGTAAAGTCTCAAATATCAAACGAGGATCTTGAAACAGCCATACACAGCACAATAGTGTTGTTGTTAAATAGGGTGATGTAAAAATGTTTCAAAACCTAATTGTTCCTTTTTTCTTCTCCCCTTCCCATCAGGCTGTCGGCAAACTGGAGAAACATATCCAAGAAATGGACGACGGCAGCTACATCGAGTTTGATGTGCCGGAGTTCAGTAACACTGTCCTGACCCAGCTCAACGAGCTGCGGCTGCAAGGGAAGTTGTGTGACATCATTGTTCACATTCAGGGCCAGCCATTTCGAGCCCACAAGGCCGTGCTGGCAGCTAGTTCACCCTACTTCCGTGACCACTCAGCCCTCAGCACCATGAGTGGCCTTTCCATCTCGGTCATCAAAAGCCCTGAGGTGTTTGAGCGGCTTCTCGCATTCTGCTACACAGGTCACATGTCCCTGCAGCTCAAGGATATCATCAGTTTCCTCACTGCTGCCAGCTTTCTGCAGATGCAGGCCATCATTGACAAGTGTACCCAAATCCTGGAGAGCATCCACTCCAAGATCAGCATCCCAGTCAGTGTGTGCAGCCCAGAGAAGGACGACTCGCAGGCCAGCCACAATGGGGTCAATGACAGCAACCTCTTTGTAAACCCTACCCAGATCTCCCCCCCTTACTACTCCCGGCAGAGTCAGGCAGGACACGAAGCGCGCTTTGAGCTGGCAGGAAAAGGCCTGGGCCGGGGGCGACAGCAGCCAGAGGAAGGCCAGTCGGACCGAGGCAGCAGTGACAGCGTGTCAGAGCATGACGCTCCCATGGAGGGAGAAACGGAGCAAGTGGAACTGATTGGAAAAGATGGGCAAGTAACAGATGTGCATGTGAAGGTAGAGAAGACCGACAGGCCCACTTACTCAGATAGTTCCTCAGCCGGTGATGATGGCTACCACACAGAGCTGGTAGATGGAGAACAGGTACTGGCTGTCAGTGTGGGTTCTTACGGTCCCGTCATCCAGCCTGCTACCTATTCTTACTCAGGGCTGTCCTCCTCGTGCTTTGTCAACCTTAGCAACTCCAGTCCTTCCCGCTCCATACTCAGTGGCTTCAGAGGTGGGCGAGCCAGGGCAAAGCGCCCCCTGGCCATCCCGGCAGGGGTGCTGAGTCATATCAAGCCAGGCTCCGATGACAGTGAATCAGCTGTGGGACCCACAGGGTTGGAGAACGACGTGCGAGAGCGCAGCCTGCGGAGCCAGTGGTACCCCTACAACGAGAGACTCATCTGCATCTACTGTGGAAAGACCTTCAATCAGAAAGGGAGCCTGGATCGCCACATGCGCCTGCACATGGGAATCACCCCATTTGTTTGTAAATTCTGTGGCAAGAAGTACACGAGGAAAGACCAGCTGGAGTACCACATCCGTGGCCACACGGACAACAAGCCCTTCCACTGTCAGATCTGTGGCAAATGCTTCCCATTTCAGGGCACCCTTAACCAGCACCTGAGGAAGAAGCACTTGGGAGCATCAGAGGGCAGTAATCATATGGACTCTCCAGAGAGGACGGAGGGAAGCTCAGGTCAGAAGGACCAAGAGGATACGTCTGAGGGGATGGCATTTGAGGCGCAATATGCAGAAGAGGCACCAGCCAATGATATGGAGGAGAGTTCAAAATGCAGTCCAGAGGAGGCTCAAGCATCAAGATGTGATTTTTAGGTCCTGCTTCAGGTTAAGGAAGCTTTAAGAAATGTTTGTTTTAACTCAACTTAAAGGACTTTTTTTTCTTTTTGAATCAGCTCCCTCCACTATGGACATTTCTTGAGTCAAGGGTTTCTGTCAATTTTGTGAAAGTTAGATGTTGAATGCAGAGAGCAAATGGGTGCTTTATAGAAATTTGATTCTTTCAAGCAAAGGGAGTAACAACTTACTATTTTTGAGGAGGTCACAATAATCAAGACCCCCTAATTGATTTCTCTTTTTATCTTTCCATGTTTTTTAAAACATATTTACAGAGTTATATAGGCATGTTGCAATAATTGATAATGTGAAAGCTCTGGTAAGATGCTAGTCATATCACCTTTTTACCTGACCTGTTTTTGCACATGTGGCCACAAGAGGTCACTTACTCACAAGGAATGATTTTTCTGCCAGTGCAAAGCTTCGTGTGACATATCCGTTCAATACCTCATGATGCAACTACATACTCATACAGACAGTATTTTAACTTAAATGAAAACTCACCAGGTTCTACCTCATAGCCAAGAACCTACCAGGCACAGACATGTTCACCGTTTTGAAATCCATTTTAGGTTTTATCTTATTGCCAAACCCTGTAAAGAATATTCTCTCAACACAAAGCCTTGATACTTAGGGGAAATATTCCTTGCTGATTGTATGGATTAGGGACAAAGTCCTTGTCAAATGTTTCACGGTCAGCCAGGTTAACTTGATGATTAAGAAGGTGCTATGTTAGGAGTGCATTAAATTTGCTAGCTTTCTTCTGTGTTTGTTTTCGGCGAGAGAGAGAGAGAACTAAGAAAACGGCCCCGTATATGTTCAAGATAGGATTTTACCGTCTTATGACGTTTGTTCTAAAAAAACACTTTTTGTCTCATCACTACTGGAGATCTCACTCTGTTAGCCAATGCGTGATTTTAGATGCTGTCATCCATGTAATGGGTGAATTACGTCCATACAGTGAAGTCATTTGTATTCCTCTATACTCTGATTGCAGACTTATACTGAATTATTGTATGTGTAAATTGTTTTGTCCTGAGGTAGGCTCCTAGGTTAATACTCAAACAGAGACAGGAGTACTCACTGTCAGCCCAGCACAGTAGGGACAGCTCTGGGTCTGTTCACATAAATCTACATAGTATACTAGTCTGAATAATATGCAAACAGAAAGAACAAAAGGAATCTCAGCCATTTTGACATGGTTTTTCTTCCATTATTTAAAAGAGCTATTGGTTTGTTTCTTTCATTCACTCTGTCCTACCCTTTATGATGGGATGATTGATCTGTGATCTTTGTTCTCTGCATTGCTTGTGGGTCAAATGCAGACTTGGAACACGTTTTCCTCATTTGTCAACCCTGCTTTATGGCTTTGACACATGCAGCATAGCTAGATTAAGGCTAAGAGGTAAATGTTAGAGCTAAGTGGTGATCCAAAGTATTGATGCACTTTGCAGAGTTAGTGGGTGGGATGTGTGCAGTCCCATTGATAAAATGTGCACATTTCTGTCTTAATTCTGCAGCGGCAGCAGAGTAGTACTTGCTTCACAGCTGAGATTTTTAAACATGTTGTGAACTTTGATGAGGCTCTGCAATCACATGAATACTATTGGCTACAAGCCATGCATATGGCTACATTTTATTTTATCTATACTGTTTAAACCATGGGAATGGGGGATGGGGGTGTTGTTAGTATATAGGGACTTGGTTTAATTTCCATTGTGACTTAAATAATCTGCATTCACAGTAAATACGTAAAAGGCACTTAGAAGGCCTGATTGGTTATCCTGTCATATTTAGACAAGTTAAAGCTCAGCTGGGTGGTCCCTTTTTGTGCTATCCTGCTTTCTTATTTGCCATCCAGCTATTTAATGCCTTTTTTAGAAGAGCACCTGCTATATGCTTTTATTTTGTCCCATCTGGTCCATGCGGAGTTTGTGTCAATGAACCGATTTTAGATTATTTCACAGTTTTCATATAATTTTGTACTTTGTGTGCATTTGGTGCGAGAATATTGTGTTTTATTGCTTATGTCCAATGTTACGTCGAGAGTGCAGTCCTTTTTATTCCACTGAATGTGCTGTCACCGTCTTCACTCATTGACAGTTAAGATAGCGAACCAAACTTTAGGGAATTTTGCAAAAATCGGTATAGCTAGCTTCTGGTTATCTTTTTATGTTTATCACAAACACTTCATGATCACCCACAGTCTGTCAACCTGTACAATGCTTTTTACATGAATGTTTACTAAGTCACGTTTATTTCTGTCAGCCGCTGGTGTGACGTGCAGGTTTGACAGCCGATCTGACCTCAACAAAATCAGTCGCTAGCTAATTTTAATCTGCCTATGATGATTCTTGCCCTTCACCTAGAATAAGAGGAGGAGATGCATACCTTCTTGCATTAGTGTCAGTAATGTTTTGTGAGTAATAGGTACAAACGGCTAAAAAACAATTTTGTGCCAAGAGTTCACACCAAAGATTAACAGGTGATTTTTAACAGTAAATTTTGACTGTATTGCGTAATTGAATGCTCATTAAGAAGAATAGATTCTTAATTTAATGTAGGACTAGTTCATTGCTATTTGCAAGGAATGTACGTTTCCCAGCTTCTAACAATCACTTGTGTAAAATTGAAACAATTTGCTAAGAAGACATTAAGCAGCAGAGTCATAAACAACATCATATATTAAGCCATACAAAAGCTGACGATATAAAAGTTGTGCAATAGGTAATTGTTTAAAGCCAGTGTAAACAAAAGAGAGAATACTTCACAAAAAGTGGCATCTTAAACTTAGTGCCTTGCCACAAGCTTTACATTTTAGATTCCGGCACTTAGATTCCTGTGCCTCTTTCATTTTGTAATGGATTGAATAGAGAGATTATAATAAAGTATGGCCACGTCATTTATAATAAAGTGTTGCCAAGAACCAATAGAAATTAACTCTTAAGCTCGTAATTTACTTTTCAGCTCAAGTCCTGCCCCCGCCCCCGTTTTCGCTTTTAAGAATTTGAGTGAATTTGGTCACGCGATTGACGACTGACTTTAAGGTTGAACTGATTTTGTAGCAATTGCTTACAATCAGACGAGGCAGACCTGTTCCCTGCGAGCCGTTGCCCCCGCGTTCAGAGACTATACTGTATCCCTCGTCTCTAACCACTGAGGACAATCTTAGCAATGTACTGTAGTTTTTAGGCATTTCAATGAAGGAAGGAGATGCATGAGAAACACAAATCTACTTCCTCTCTGTTCTCTCGGAGCATCTGGCAGGGGAACAGCTGCTCGGGTATTCAGCAGATAAACTGAATATTAGTAATAGAAGCTTACCCTCATATACTGTAGCTTAATTGCACGTTGCTCAACCACGAAATTGTATAAAATTGCCAATGGATCATTTTTAAACTTGAGTTTTATTGTATTTGTGTCATCGATTGTGCACTTACAGTTTTTTTTCGTTGATAGTAAATACCAATTCCACCCGGGAAGTCTAGTTTATCCGTGTAGTTTCCCATAAGGGACTCTGTTATAATGGCCTCAATCACTTTGGTAGGGACCTTTTTGCCCTTGAATGGTGCTTTTAGACTAGTCCAATGGGTTTTTTTTCTTATCCAATGAGTAAACAAAGTCCATGTAATCATCAAAGGTGAATGGAGGGGGGGTTGTTTTAATGCTTTTCATGAACTCTCAGTACTTATGTGATAGTACACACCTGCAGAACCAACTGAACTTGACACACACTCGAATCAACTCTTTGTCAGCTCTTAGTTCCACACCTCCTAGAGGAACGGGAGATGCATTATGGGCCACAAGTAATCAAAAGGAAGTGTTTACAGGGAAGGCTGTCGGACTACTTTTTGAAATTGCAGCTCGTCCTATTCTTTTTATAATAAACTCACTTCAGGTAGTTTACAAACACTGATACAGGCTTAGAAAAAAATCTTAAGTCTTCCATAGCTTTTCTGTCAGTTTCTGTCCACTGTGTATTATTAAAAAAAAAAAAAAAAGCAATAACCTTTTTAAAAGCGGTGTATTGGGATCATCAAGCCTATTGAAATATTGCCCTGTCATATATCAAACAAACTGAATGTCAGGGAGCTGTGGAATTGAAGTAGGACCAGGACAATTTGATATTGATTTATTTTTTATATATTTTCTGAAACTTTGGACAGGTTGACTTCCTCTTCAGAAAAATATAGAGCTATATATATATATATATATAAATGAAAAAGTGGTGTTGCTTTGCTGGTGTTCTAAATGCCCAACGAAATCCAGTGGTAGACAGAAAACTGCAACACAAGAACTGAGCGTGTGGTTCAGTCATCAAACTCAGTGGCACTGTTCAGAGTTGCACCTCCAGCTGTGTCAAATAATGAAAGGGATTTTGGGCTGTATAGCCACTGTTTCGGAGCAGGCTGTCTGTTGTCATGTTGAGGTTCAGTGGTCTCCTTTGGCTCCTCGGGCACCGAGACTGTAGTTGTAGTGGTTCAGGATCAGAGGGGAAGTTTATAGTCTAGCTATTGTTCCTTTTACAACTCCCTAAACTCTGCACTATAATGTCTCTGGCTCATATGTATTTGGTGACAAGGCAAAAAAACTAACTTAGAACTCAGGGTATATAGTGTTAAAAGTGGTCTCATTGGACATACATCCTATATGTCCATAGTCTAATTGTGCACTTCTCTTCAGGTGTCCTCAGTCAGTGGTTCCCTAACATTCTGCCTCAAGGTCTCAATGAGCCCATATTTTCCACAGAGCTGAAGCTTGAGGAGCGCTGGAGACCACGAACTGAAGCATGGTAGCAGAAATGCCCCAACTCCTGTTTTTGTCCACTCTACACACAACCTCACAACCCAACTGTGAACCTCAGAACTCTACTGTTTTGTACAACTATGAAGTAAATAAAGCTAGCTAGAGCTGATGTTGTATCTATTGCCATTTATGAATTTATTTTATAGCATGAAATAAAAATATATTTATTCAAATTATATATTTTACTCATAATCATTCTGTGCTGCTTCATTTTGGTTCTTAAGCTTGTAAATTGCTTTTTTATTATATAAAAAATGTCAATAGAATAATGCGTTTGTAAAATAAAGACGCTGATTTGGCTCTGATTTGTCTTTTGTGTCTCTCAAAAAAAATGTTTACTTGATTACATGTGCATGAAAACTCAATGAACAAAGCATTTCGTGTAAAAGGGAAGAGAATACTTTCAGTGTCTGATGTATGTGCTACTTTGACCCTCCAGAGGGAGCTAGAGGATAACAAATACACATTAAAAGGTCACTCATCTTCAGTGCCAGAAATCAATTTAATCTAAATGAGAGTATATCTCAGAATGAAATAGCCAGTATGACTTAACACAGAAGGCGGTTTAACTTCACTACTGCCTCTGGTGTGAAAATTAAGCTATACAGGTTTTGTCGGAAAATAATTAGCTAACCAGATGTGTGAAAAGGCGTTTTCCTCTTGTATCTTCTCTTGAGACTTTAATAATCTACTACATGCTGTGTTTGTGGAAAATAGACCATTCACAAAAGTCACACAGGCCAAGTAGTAGAATATAAAACAATAAATTGCTTTGGTCTCAGATGGCCGGTAATAAAATTAATTTATCACCAAACAGCCTCCTTTTCCTGCTGGATGTCCAGTGAAATTCTCTCCCTAATCCTCAGCCGTGTTATTGCTGCTGTCCCTACTGTTTTAAAAAATGCATCCAAAGGGAGAAATATATTCATAAAGTGGCACAGCTGTGCAACAGCCTCCCATAGTGTTACCACTGGATGTGGGTTTTACAAAAAGTAAGTCCATACGGCAGCCAAATGACTAATAGACCACCAAATTGGCCAGCTATGTGCTTCACTGACATTTTCTTGAAATAGTTTACTTTCAGGCTGCAGATTATTCACAATGAAGAATTTCAATGTTTAATACGTCTCTAATAAAATATTTTGTTAAATACATAGTTACTAATCTAATCCCAGTAAATAACAGAATGCTTCATGATGTGAAATAAGCATCGCTCGCTGCTGAAAATGCTAATAAACTGGATGAACTGTTAAAATGACAGCATTATATGGCTTCACAGACATCTGATCCTAAAATAATAGGCTAAATTGCTCTGTTCAGTGGAATAGGAGAATAAAACAAACCACAAAATACAAGGCCAGGAAACCCGAGGTAGTCGTGTTTCCACAAGGACTCTTTAACTGCATTCTATGGGTATGATGTATTGTGGCTCTCTGTAAGACAAGCTCTACCATGTTGGAGCGGAGTAAATAACTCCTAGCCGTTTCGCACATTTGATAATATGTACTTTGAGGATGATCATTAGGTTTGTTATGGCAGTTTTCTAAGTAGAACATGACCAGTGAGTCTTGAGTTCCCTATGCACTTGTGTTGCACTTTGTCTCGGCCTGTTTCATGCACCCATACAGTCCTGGAACTGCAACCCTCTTACCGTCTCACAGTTCACAAAGGGTCACTTATGCCCTATAGCAGACACATACTCTGTTTCTGTTCTCTTTCTGTTCCTTGTTGTTTGATAATGTGAGCCATTCATTAAAGACACTACAGGCCAAAACATAATTTGTTCATGCACTGGCCTATTTTACTTCCATAACATGTCTTCTTTCAGACATTTAGGTGTTTTTTTTTTACTACACTTTGTCTATTAGCATCTGTAGATTTCTCCAAAAGATAGCTTTAGATAATGCCTTTTTTGCATATTTAAACATAAAAATTCAGAAAACATGTAATACCAGAATAATTGTCTTAATGTAAGTAATCAACTGGTGAAGTCTCATGGGGATATCTGTTGGTGACCATTAAACCTATTTACTTGTATGGGATTTTAATACTTGAAGGCAGTTTTTTCAAAATGAGTTTTTTCTCATACTCTGAGCCAGAAATCTCAAGTTTTATTCCTATTTATAGTCTGGAAGTTTATTCATATATAATTCATAGCCCGATTTATATAACATTTTATTCCTACAAACATGGCGAAAATAGATAGTTTTTATGGGTGTTGACAGTATTTCCTGAATTATTTAGTGTTAAAAAGAGATCCAAAATAACTCTAATAAATATGTCAACAAAATGAAACTGTGGCTTTATCCAGTGCTTAGATTTATGTTCTGGAAATATATGCAAATAAGCATATTTACATATTTAAACACAAGCTTTATAAATAACTTGTGATACAAAAAAAGCCTTAATGTAGCTCTTCAACTTGGGAAGTGTTATGGTGATCTTTTACTTTGCCTGTTCGCCTGTAGTGTCTCTCCTCAAATCCCTTAAATCCAAAAAGGCTCTGGATGTTTGTTCCCTCTCTGTTCCCTCAAACCTAATCTCATTGTCCCTGTGAAGTTAAGCTCTGGAGCTTTTCTTTCCGGGAGTTCACAAACTTTTTCATGTCAAGGACGCCTACAATAGAGAATCCCCTCTGAGTAGTTTTCTTGTTCTTTAGGTTTTAAGATAGGAAAGTCTTCATAGTCAAACAATTATCAAACTATGATCACTATAAATTACAATCAATCAAAACCACCATCCCTATTTCTTTCCCTATTTCCAAAAAATGTGTTGAAAATACCACCTACAACCCACTCAAGGATCCCTTTTGGTCCCCGGACCCCAGTTTGACAACCACTGTGTTATTTGACCTTACTGTAACATTGCTGATGTTGGTGACTGAAGCTGCTCCTTGTGGCCTGTTGCAAATACTATTAGTGAATGAGATAATGTGGCTGCCACGTTACAAGGGATCTGGGAGGAAGGAGTGTGGCTGGCTGGGGAAGAAGAGGAAAACAGGTGAGAGGTTCCCACCTACACAGGATGAAAACACAATCCTGTGGTTAGCTTTGTTTGAGCCTGGAGGGATTCCTCCACTGGAAAATGTTGTTCCACCTCAACCACTCTATAGGCAATAGGCCTACCTTAAATAACAGTTTCGGGAAGTTAACCTTTGACCTGTTGGCCTGACAGTGCTCCAAATGTGATGCTAACGAGGCTAACAAGCACAGCTAGTGGGTAAAGTAATATTCTCTCTTTGCAGCTGAATATTGGCGACTGTGCTGTGGTTTGTATGTCAATGTAGCTGCTCGTAAGCTAGCTGGTGTAGTTTAAACACAATTGGGTTTGTTTGGTGTAAACTGCTAACTGCTAATAGCCTGTGATACTGAACACCTGTAACAAGGTAAGTGACTGTGTAGATAGCTAGCTAACTGTCAAACTTATTTACAGACATAAAGTGGTACAACCTTTATTGTTCCAGGATCTCTATTTCAGACATTGTCTTTTTACTGTTTGCAACTGAAGTATATATATATTCATTATATATTTTCATAGCCTATAACAGTGGTTCCCAACCTTTATCTGACTAAATAACATATTGTATATTAACATCAGAGGTGACTTTTCTGATGGTTTTATGCAATTCTTTGTCTGTGTTGTGATTTTATTAACAATCATACATTCTACCTAAATTTAATTTAGTTACTTCACAGGATTAGATATAATCAAGAAGACCTCACGACCCCCGTGATGCTTTGGTGACCCCTAGTGGTGGTCCAGACCCCCAGGTATTTTTTGTCCTGTGCAATTGTATTTATGTCTACACGTTGCCACCTCCTGCTGTGACCTGTGCAATGTTCCATACCAATCGCATCTGTATATAGTTTAGATATTTATAACTCTTAATTTATATTCTTTAAGATTACTTTATTAATCCCCTATTAATCCTTTTTTATTTTATACACACGCAGAGCTTGTGGACATGCAAGCTTGGAGAGAGATGGTGGTTGCTCAAAACTGGCCCCTCTCCAGCTACATACTATGGTCTGTGGGACTTGAACCAGCGACCCTCTGGTTCCCAAGCGAAGTCCCTGCACACTGAGCTGCTGCTGCCAATATATCTAATGTTTTTTCTCTTGTATTCTCATTTAATGTGTATTTTTAATCTATTGTGTTGTGCTGTATCTGGAGCAGGTGAATTTCCCCAGTGGGGGATCAATAAAGTCTATCTATCTTAATAGTTAGTGAACTCTTGTTGGTAGCAGGAGCCTATGACAGTGGTTTCCAAGCTGGGGTTCGGGGACCAACTGAGTGGCCTGAGGGGCTTGAAGGTCGTCCCCAGCAAAGGGAAGAACACAATATTTAAACTTTTATCACATTTGTTGGTTGTTGGAACAACAAGGGAAGAAATAGCATTGGTTGTTTTTATTGATGTTGTAACTTAAAGTGCAGGGTTGGGAGTGTTAAAAAATATAGTCAGTAACCTAATCAAAGTATTACAATATTACAGTAATGTAACCTCATTACAGTTACTTTTTTTTGTGTCTTGATTATGTAACTCAGTTACATGTAATGCGTTACTTCTCAAGCCTGCCCATGTGACTTAAAATACCAGGCTGGTATGGCAGGGTATTTATGTTCCCAGGGCTCTATGTTCCCTAACCTCTTGACCTTCGACCTGGGGGACCCTCATGTTCCATATAAACCTGGGGAACATAGGACCCTGGGAGCATAGAAATGACCCCTCTTGTATTATATTGCAGGTGTTCATGATATTGTGTGCAGACCCCTGTGTTTGTCCTAAACACACCAGGCTCTGCTCGCTTACAATAGGCCTTTGACATTTTGTCCTGTGGCACAGTTGGAAAAAACCAGGTGTAAATGATGAAGTTAATGATTCATTTTCAACGTCCTCCTGGTATTGTGCATACTGGCTCACTGTCATGGCTTACTGGGACACCTGAATACAACAGAGCCATTGTTAATGTTATTAGTAACACCTGCACTTTTCCTACCAAGACAAGCCCAAATGTCTGCTGTAAAAAAAGAGAAAGGCCCATCATCACCAAAGAGGGCAGGAGCACTGCATGTTACCTCAGTGATTCAGTGATGTGGGAGAAATTCAGGTTCAGGTTACAAAAGGAATGAATAACCTGGATGAATGCTTTTATGACTGGGGGGGCTTAGATTTATTGGATTGATTGGAAATATTCCCATTACATTTTTCATTTATTTTGGGGAGAAAAGACGCAGTGACCAATTTTTTGGGGTGTAGCAGAAAAGTTATATAGCTAGTAATGTAACTAATTACTGTCAGCAGGGAGTAATAAATAAAGGAATGATACTATTTTTGAAAAGAGTAATAAGCAATAAGTAATAGTTGCCTTTTTTGGAATAACAAGCTCAACATGGGTTATGTGTAGCCAATGAGTGTATTTAATGAGTAACATTCAGAATAGCACAAGTCTGTAACCTCAAAAGTCTAACTGAGTGTTTCTTTAAATAAAACGAACATTAAAAACCAGCTTACATTCCACCGCTCTTTCTAAGGTTGCTATTTTAGAAAATAGAGCATTGTGATAAATGAAGTCTGTTATGTATCTCTCCACACTGTAACTCCTTTAATGAACTTACCTGAATGAGAAAGAGGCTTAGCTGAGTTACGGTAAGTGTGCCTTTCTGAGCTGGCATGACATGTTCAACCAAAACCCCAAGAAATAGGAACATCTGTCAGATTCTGAGAAACCCCTCCTTTTCCCAATATAAGCCTTTTCATGTTGTTCATATTTTCCTTTATTAAAACTGAGTCAGTGTGTTGTACTGGAGGTGATCCACGCTCCAGTAATTTTGACTCACAGTCGAGTAATGGTTTAGAGGCTCTGTACGGCTGTTTCTGTGAGACTCCAGCTTGTTTCTTAGAGAGAATGCATTAACAGTAAGTAATAAGACAGCAGGTTTCACATAGTGATAATACTGACCTGCAGTCTGTGCTTAAAATGTCAGTTTTGGGTAGTGTCTGGAGATGTTAGCGCGCTTGTGGCTGCAGCCAAAAATTGATTTCGCTTAACTGCCTGAAATAGTTTTTCTAATGGATTTAACAAACTAATGCCAGATAACAATGACTTTTATATGTGTGTCTTTTCGTCCTGCGTCTGTGTGCAATTATTGATAAAGAGAGCCCTGGGACTGCAGTGCAGAGTCAGCAGAGTTTGGCTCTTAAGGTCAGAGGCTGCACATGGAAAAAAAATTTACCAAATCGAAATATCGCTGTCCAGGAAGGACACGATTTATCACACCGACTGTCTTTTATCTAACAGTAAAGATTCTTCACTAACAGTGTTTCGTTGAAGCAATACGTGAAATACTGCAACACCGCCGCAGCCACAGTAAAACCTTACAAAATAAAATTTCCATTGTGCTAAGGAAAATTCCTCTCGTCCGTCCCTGAGAGATTTCCTGTAAGTTCCCTGCAGAGGTCTCGCAGACGTTTTGGAAGAACATGAAACAGTCATGGAATATGGTTGTAAAGCTATAAGCAAATCTGCACATCTCCACAGTTGGAAATCAGTTCAAATGCTGAACTGCTGGAAGATGGAAAGAAAAAACCCAATTCAATAGTTCCACTATGCAAGTAATAAACAATGAAGTGACTATTCTCCCAAAGAGAAGCTTCACCACATTATTATGTGTTTCTATTTTTAAGCATTTCCTAATAACTCCCATATGCATCACAATAATTTTACAGCAGCAAAGGGGAGTGGTTTGAATAAATGACTTGGAAAAAGATGTTGGTTACCTTTTTTATTGCAGAGCTTTTTTGGATCTCACTGTTTGTGTTGTTTCCGTTGTGTTTTTGCTGACTTGCAGTGCAACAGTGTCAATGCTGCGCTCAATCAGCGTTGTGTCACCTTAGTGGAATGCTCCATTACATAGATGTGACAGAGACAGAGAAGTGATCCAGACTCTGAAACGATAGCATAGCTGTGGTACCTCAGCATGTCTTTAGTCTGTGGTAAGTTATGACAGGAAGATGGAGTGATCACATTGAAGAAGAGAATGGGGAGAGGGAAAGAAGATGACAGAAAGATGTATCTGAATTCACTTTGCAAACACTTTTTTACTGTCGGTGTAAAATGTGTTTTGCTGACTGTTTTCTATACTTTCATTCACTTTCATTTCATTGTATTTCACAGTTGTACTGGCTACTTGCATGCAAAGATTTTAACATGACCCTGGTTCACAACCACTGGAAAACTGGAGAGGGATATAGTGGAAAAGTCCCTGCGCTGTCCTTTCATAGTTCTAGATGTTAAAAAATGTAACATATCCTGAACACAGGCTCTGACATCTTCAATGCGAGTGTGTTCTAAGCTCTGATAGTTTTCAGATACAAGTTATCCAGTTACATATTGTTTTAGGATCTGATTGCATTGTGTTCAAGTCTGTATCTCCTCCAATTAATCATATTTGGTAGAGCTCTTAATAATGAATAAATTATAGGTTATGTGGCATGTCATGTCGTTTCAGGGATGCTTACTGTACATGTTGCAGTGAAAGCATGAAATGTAAGCGGGTAAAGTCCCCAGTGACACATTTTTTTGACATTTTTGACACAAAAGGTGGAGTGGGGGGGCACAGGAAAGTTAACAACGGACATGGACTTTTACAGATGTGAAACAACAATACAGGCCAGTTTGAAGGTTCAGGTTTGAAGGCTCGGGAAATGCGGTTCTCTTTGTGCTGAGTGAGCACTGTGTCAGCTCATGGTTTTCCATGTTGGTTGAGGAGTGGGGGCTGCACAGGCCACCCTTACTGAAGGTTTTCCATCGTGGTGAGTCCTCAGACATACACGGCATCCAAAGAGTCTGTCGTTTCTGTTTATGGAGACGATGAAACATCGTCCTCTGTTTTACCACGATTAGGTTGATTGACAAAGCAGACTTAACTGGTTTTAAGATGTAATTGCTGTAAAAAATGTGTTGACCTATCTGGGAATACAGGAGGATTTGGTACAAAGTGCATTTTACTGTCCCATCCATCTTTAGTAAAACCACAGCCGACAAGAGTGACAGTCGCAGTGATGAATGTCTTCCTTTGTTCCATCCAAATCCTCTTTGTCATGGGGAAGAAAGCTTTTTAGCTTTTGACTTGCGAGTCAGTTTTAGCTGCCAGTGTTTGTCTGTTTAATGTAGGACAAGTGTTTTGGCTACTGTCACATAAGCATCCATCTTTTATTTGGCAACACAAAATGCTAACATGGTAAATTAGCTTTTATTCGAAGCAAGGGAATTTAAATGCACACGCGACGTTTTGCTCCATTTATAATTGGTCTCTTTAGAAAATCTCAGATTGTCTTTAAAGTTGTCTGTCACAGGTATTCATAGTAAATTGATTTTCAAATGCTCTCTAAACTGTCTAAACCTTCTTCAACTCAAGTCTGCTCACAAAATATGACATTAATGGAGCTCGGTTCATTGCAGCGTAAAGCCATTTTTGCTTCATTTTCCAGCTGTCTTTGGAAATCTCATTGACACATAGTAAAGTAAAGGTGGTTTCTGCTGTCAGTGGAAGGGACTGCTGGATGCATTAGTTTTACAGGCCTGTCGCATTTCATTTGTCAGTCCCTGGTGTGCTGACTCTATACACAAACACTGTGCTTCAGAGTGTTTGAGACAACATGATTTTATTCATCCACTTCTCTTCACTTATTCTTTGTGATTAAAGAAACACTTTATGTAGGTTTTCATAATGACACGTTATTCGCTTTATACTTAAAACATTTCATTCTGTTTACTTTTGTTTTCCCTACAAATTGTTAAATTGTCAGTACAACTTAAAGCAAACAATTGAAGGTACTAGAACATAATTATAAGCATTTTTTTCCAGAAGGTGTTGTTGCTGCATGGTGGAGGATGGTGGATGTACTGTAATCTGTGATTTGCTTTGAACATGGCAGTCATTTCTAGGACTAATATTCACATTACTCTAAACCTTTTGGTCAGAAAAGAAGAAAAGGAAAATTACAGTCTTAATAGTGTGGTTGCAGATTGCAACAACTTGCTTCACCCTCGCCTTCTAGCAAAAGGAGGTCCCTTCTGGACTACCGTAGACACATGGCGGTTCAACATGGCAGCTCCCATGGAAGACGAGCCACAATGTCTGTAGATATGAATGTCTCATTCGAAGGTAACAAAAACATACTGATTCCTCTATTCTAGTGATTAGACACCAATGAAAACAGTTATGCATATTATATTCCATTTCTGTTAGAGGTGTGTGTTTAATTTACATTTGTTTAATGTAGAAATTAAAATAAAAGTGACCTTATTTACCTTCAAATACTTTATTTTTATAAAATACCAGGAAATCCCAAGTATATATGTTGCCAATAGATCTTCCTAAATGTTACACACTTTAAGGTACTAAATTTACAATGCATCATTGGATTCCTATCTTGTTCACATTACAAACACTGTATAGTTTAAATTTAAAAAATAAAGCAAGGGCAGTTTCCCCATGGGGATAATTCATAAGAATCACAATAACAGTAGTTCATAGTCTGGGCCTTGTTCTCACAGATACCTGAGAGTAGGAGTGTAGTCTGGATTACAAACAAAACTTAATAACACCACAGAATGCTAAATCCTCCAAAATGGAAATCTAAATGTTCAACATGTAAAATCTGTCAGTGTCAAACTCATGACAGTTGATATGAACATTAACTAAATTCGGCTCAACATTCTCACTTAGGCGAATGATAGAGTTAATAAGCCTCTTAAAGATATAATGAGACAATTTAATTCCTAATAAACTGTTATAGTACTAATAGCACTGTCATGACAGATCTGTGTCAACCTTTTATTGTACGAGACATTATTAGCGACAGTGTAAAGCCAGACACATGAACACCCTTTTAAATAATGTGTTTTTACTTTTACTTTTGGAAAATAGATCAATCTTACTTTGGTGGCAGCTGTTATGGCTGCTGGTTAGCTATGCTACGTATGCTTTCTACCAAGGGACACAACAAACAGAAAACACACAAGCTGTACATATTTTATTGCATCTTAATAGTGACATAACAGGTTTTTAATACATTATATTACAAATATCTTTTATGTACAAACGCGATGTGTTGGATCTATTGACATCAACAAACCACTAAATTTATACAGTAAATACAGTGCTTGATTCATACAAGCATATTGGTGGATACCTGTTCAAGCAATTCAAGATTTCAAAACAAGTATTTTTAAAAAAGAAAAAAGCAACTTTGAAGAAGGTGTACCTCCTCAGATTTTGGTGGCGAGTTGATCTATTAAATGTTGTATAAGCAGACTGTTAATAACGTCACTCAGGTATTTGTATGAGCAGGTTTGGTTTTATGTCAGGAAATAAAATGGCACAATTTCTATAGTATATTTTATTGTAATTGACAAAACTGGCCAGAATATCAACCCTGTATTACAAGTCAATAAATGTTCCTGTACCTATACATTACACATTTGAAAAATGTGTTTAGAATGAAATTAAAAGTCACTGGATATGTTTCCTGTGTCAACCTCATTTGCTTGTTATGGCAAAAAAAAAAAAAAAAACTTTACATACATACTAAATATATATTGTAGGGTTCCTAACTCAAAGCTACTTAACTAAATTGTTGTATTGTGTTATATTATCTCAAATTAGGTCATAATGTTTCTCTCACTTAGATCAAATGAGAGCACTGTCAACTAAGCAGGTTTATGTTTGATCAAAGACAGTGTTTAAAACAACTCCTGAGCAATGAGTACATGTCTTTAATGAGTCATACGAAAAAGGGAAAATTGAACAGACAATTGATAAACACTGCACAAAGTGCACAAATTCTTTGAGTTGTCAGAAGGTACCAGTATATCAGCCTGATGTTTTTATATTGCACTTTCAACATCATCTTTCTCTTTGTCAGTTGGCTTGGTCTCGTGCCCCTCCATCAAAGAAAAAAAGATAAAGATTGCATGGATTTTATGAGCTGTAAAGGTTTTTGTTTAGTGAGAGATACAGTACAGTATGTGTTCCTTGGATGCTTAGTGGAAGGTGTTTGGGTTAGGACGGATCATCATGATCACTTTCTTTAGTGAATAGGCTCCTCCTCTGAACTCAGCCCAGTAGACGCCATCTTGGTAGCGGCTGCGGTAGTGTCCTCCTCTGTACCAAACTCCATTCAAATTTGAATGGGCGCATGAGTTGTACCACCAGCCTCCCTTCTGGTAGTGGGCACAGTTACCTGGAAACATTGAAAAAATAAAAACTGTCAGGTTGTGTCCATAACCGTACATTTTGCATTGAAGTACTGTATCTTCCATCATTGGTTTTTAGCTGCTGAAGTTGGCGATTAGGAAGAGACCGGTTACATTCACAGCTATTGAGTCAACAACGTTATCCCCGCCTTGAGTTGCCAAAGCACAGCCAGCGAGCACCTCGGTACAGCCGAGCCGCCAGGCCTAACAACTTTTGTGTTGAAAACCCTGTACACGCTATAATTTCTTACCTGTATATGCATCGTGGTCTCTGTCCAGTGTTGTGAACTGTTTGCCGTTATGCCAGGTGAGGGAATCTCCAGCGTTTCCATGGTAACGGCCCACCCTTAGCTTGTAGAAGTCCGCCTCAGGCTCCACTCTGAAGCTGGCGTACTCTGCAAACACCTTTCTGCCTGACCAGTCCTCCAGGGTGACCAGCAGTTTGTAGTTTCCCTGGTTAGTCAGCCAGTAGATGTTCTCCAGCCCCAGCCAGTACTCGCCATCAATATTGCCAAAACCTTGCTGTGAAGTGCAGTGAAAAGAAAAACCACTATCAGTAAGATTAGGAAATTCTTTCTGAATTCTGTTTGAAAAGCTTTAAACAATTTAGATGTCTGGGGGATGATTCAGGGTCATTGCACATGTTCTGGAGGTAATTATGAGTTCAGCTCTTCTGTGGGGTTGTTTATCGTCAAGGAACATTATTATAAATGGACCCTCTGAGTCAAGTTTATAGCTAGCATCAAGTGTCCAGATTTACACTATTATTTTGTTATTGAAAACGCAGCAGGATACAGCGTATATACTATGAAATCATACATACTGAATGCTCTCTTACTGCTTTGTTCTGGCTCTGGTCCATTTGTGGTATCCCCTGCCCTACACATGCTTTGAATCATGGAAACAAACCTTCTGATGAGTGTACAAATACAATTGCAGATCTCATGTGGTTTAAAAGTTTTTTGTAAAAGTCTTGGAAAGGTCTCCATTGTTGCCCTAAGCTGAGATTTAATCAGGACCCTTGTGAATTTTTGGCCAGCGAACAAATGTTTACCAGTGAACTGCTTCGCCCTGTGTGAGGGGTTTCCCTTTCGAAAATAAAGAAAATGAGCTCCCCGAGTAAAAAAAATCACGTTCTTCACAGCCCTGTTTATCAGGTATCTTGTGATGTATAATTCATCAAATTAGGCTATTTTTCCAGAACATCAGGAAAGCTGACACAACTAAACAAGTCCAATATTCCCGCACTTTCATTTTTGTGTGAAGTCATTCATGATGTTGCAGGAATTAATGAGTCATACAGCTGTGGCAGCGACTGTGGCTGGTAAGACATTTTGAAAGCTTAACAATTACCTATTCATTACTGTTTCACATCTGGTTAGTGTCAAAACAACCATTTTAATCCACCAGCTTCCCTCCAAACTATGAGGCCCTTAATTTAGTGTGAGGTTGTTGCACCTTGTATGTCTCCCAGTTCCTGAAAAAGTTGACAGAGCCATCCAGCCTCCTCTGGATCACGGTCCAGCCGCCTGGGTCGTGTCTCTGGTCACACCACACCTGCATAAGCCGGTTGGCATTCTCTGGCTTCAACAGGTACATGCCGCTGGCAGTGTGGCCATCTTCCAGAGCCTGCAGACAGTCCTTAAATGGGCCTAAACAGGAAAGATGACGTTTATAGCATGTAAAATCCAGTCAGTTGCAGCAGTATCTCTAAAGTTAAGAGTGGGAAATGGAGAAAAAGCCATAGTGACAAAGAGTTTTTATACCCTGCCATAGGGAATCCCATTTTTCAGCAGAGGCTCTCATTTTAACAGTAGAATTGACTTTGGCTGCTTCTCTCACAAGGGAAATGGCTGCCGGGTGTGCAGCCAAAAGAAACACTGGCATAAGGGCAAAGGGAATCCGGACTACTGAATGATGAAATAGTAGCAAAAACCTTTAAAGCATCTGTGATGCTTTACAGTGGAGGATTATTACATTATTATACTTTATTATTACTGTATTACTTTCACTTTACTTACATTTTATATTATACAGACCCACCATTTTCAGTGGAGGCATTCATATTAAGGTCTCACATCATGTTTTTAGGAGAGGATTTCCGGGCCTAAATTGATGTAAGGACAACTTGTAAATCCTTGTCAGTAAGTCTGCTGAAGGTTTTTCCGATATTACGATAATCTGTGTGAAGTGACAGGAGAGCCTCTACAGCATGTAGTTCTTGTTTGCATGAATTATGTAGCATCAGCCCTGCCCTATGCTGCTGCTGCAATAGAATTTATGCTACCAATGCTTTGTAGATTTTGTGAAAGGTCAATATTGTTTTATTGGATTTTATGGTGCAAATCAGTGAAACCTAGTTTTCCTGTGTGCCATTACAATGTTATCCCAAATTTCAAACCCAGATATGGAAAAAACACTAATGGGGCAACTGGCTCCCCTGCTTCAATTGGCTGTGAAAGTGTTTAAGTTCTCAAGATTTCACACTTGTGTAGTTTGCCAACTGGCCCGGATTACAAAGTATTTAAATACAATGGAGGCAAATGAAAAGAGAATATGGGGTCACACAAATGGGTAGAGGTGAGGGAAGGGGTACAGTACGGTTTGCAAGAGATGTAAAAAAAAAGAGAAGATATTAAAGAAGGAACAAAGCACTTCTGTTATTATATGTACGTCATGGGTTCCTGCTGTGATGACATGCCAAATATGGAACCAGTGTTCATATAAAAATTAATAGCCAAAGGTTTTCTTTCAGTAACAAGGTTGTTTTTGGTTTTATTAAATCACTGTGGATGATATCTGTCTCTCAGCCCACTCTCTGCCATCCATTTACTCTCAGGAATGTCTCTGTTGAGCAGATACAAGCCCCTGCCCTGCCCTGCCCTGCTCTGTTCTGCCTGATAAAATCTGCTGCTTTGGTGGAACATATGACTGATTCTTGCCTGGTGCAACTGGAACAAATGACATCACTGACTCCCGGTATCTCTTTCTGTTCATACTACGCCCCCCTCCCCTTTTTTCTTAGACACCATCCCTCTGTTGCTCTATGTTGCTCTTTCAGGTCTCTCCCTTCATCCCTCTATTCCTGCATTGTGTGGAGCTCTCTGTTCGTGTTGAGGGTTTATGTAACATTTTGGGGTGTTAGTTGCACGACTGTGGGCAGGAAATTACTTGCCTCCTTTCAAAGATTCCATACAAAGGCTACCGTTCACATGCAGCCTGGTGAAAATGGCAAGCAGTATCACAGAATGTCAATGGAAAAAGCTCCCAGTAGTCATGTTGGGAATGGTTTGTTCCTTTTTCCACTATATTAAAACTGAAGTCTCCTAATGAAAGGGAACGGCAAAAGACTATTCACTGCAACTGATAGCACAAAATACCTTTCACATAAATTTTAAAGCTTTATCATCCACTAACATGTGTTCAAGAGCCCCATGGGCTTGGATCCAGCTATCCATTTAGGCACATGTATTTACCCTGCTAATATGCTTTGTGTTTTTGTGTGGGTTCAATCATGGCAATTAGATGATATGCATCTGAAAAGGCTGCAGACAACAGGATGTCTGTTCTCACCGAGAGCCCTTTGCTCTGGGAATGTGTGGGACGTATTTGAATTGGCTATGACTGGAAGAATGGGCACTTGGTGTTGTGTGGTGATTAATGATTAAGAGGTTCACAGTATAGTCAGCTCAGACACACAATCCTTTGTTTGTAACCACTGTTTGTGATGGCAACGGGTGTGTTTGGTAAGAATGCATCAAACAAAGATCTTTGAAATAAATAGTTTTTAGGAAAAAGTTCATATTGGACAATGTTAGACTCACCAGAGGGCTTGTTAGTGGTGGAGGGGCTGTGTGTGCCAGTGGGCATCGTTGGAAGAACAGGCGGTAAAGATTTTTGGTCGCTCTGGATCTCATTGCTGATTGGATTGTTAATTCGTGGCATCACAGGCGGCTGGTAAGGCTTGTTGAGGGGTGGTGATGGTGGTGGCTGAGGCCGTGGCTGGGGAACAGGCACATGACGAGGGGGAGGGCGACTCTGGCACTGCTCCTCCAACAGGGCAATAAGAGTCGATTGGTTTGTGGCCAAAGAAGCCAAATGCTGGTACTTGTGCTCAAGATCTTTGTATCGACTGGTGAGCTGTTGCATCTCGGAGGTTTGGTTCAGGATCTTGTTCTCCATCTGAGCCAATTCCAGGGCATTGTCTCTCTTCCTGATGATCTCATGGAGCAGCTGCATGTACAGCTGAGTGACTCTGGAGTTCATGTTTCGGCTCTCCTTCCTGAGAAGCTTGACCTCATTGACAATACCTCCGTCCACCTCCACCAACTGCTGCAGGGTCTCGATCTGCCTCTTCTGTTTCTGTAGCTCCACATTTAGCAGCTCTAACTCCTGCTTGTTGACCCGATTCTCCAGCATGGCCTCCGGCTCCTTGGAGTTGACACAGATGGCTCCAGTCACTTTTTGTTGAGGCACAATGAAAGTGTAGGAGCACTTGTCCTGCTGCTGGTCAGCTGGAGCTCGTTTGCTCCTTCCAGCATAGAGAAACTCTTTCTCTGGACCATCCTCACTACTCTCAAATTCTTGGGTCCTGTCACTCGCATGGCTGCTGTCCGACGGACTTCCTTGTGTCTGCTGAACACCACAGGCTAGTCCATAAACAAGAAGGAGCCTCAACAGGACCACTGAAGGGGACTCCATGAGTTTGTGTCCAACACACCAAAACCTGAGGAGACCGGGGAAGAAAATGATTGTGATGATGAAACATGATTGTACTTTAGTTATATTTTACTAATATAACTGAAAGCTCTCAGGATTGGGCTGCTAGTTTTGACAGGGAGTCCTTTACAGCTATGCTGATTGAGACCAGAAGAAGACTGACCATCAACATACACTGGTCCTATCCTCCATTACCTACCAGGAGCAGGCAGGCACAGAGGCCCTGTGCATATACATTCAAACCTAAGCAGGGCTGGAGGTCATTACAGCTCCCAAAAATATGGGCTACCGAAAAAGATAAGATCTAAAAGGAAATTACCCACTTGGCCCGCTGAGCAACCTGGCTGCTGTGACTTTCCATCACAGGAAACACATTATATTCATGTGTAATATATAAATCAAGAATCTTGTGGTTGGTACAATGTACATATCCCTATTGGCATGAGCACACACAGCTGTTTTCCCAATGGCTCTTGAGTTTAATTCATTGAATACATCTGGTCTTGATCTTGAATTGTTTAAATCAGCCTTCCACTATCAACTGTATGCATACTGTTTGAAAGTTACTAATCCCCTCACTGCCCCTAAGAAAAATATTTCTTTTGTCTAATGATGTGCTGATGTCTTTAGTCAGTTACACTGCTGTTAGTGGAGTGTGTTTAGCATAGTTTGCTGTGCTGGCTCAGGCTCTCTTTGGGCGATTGCCACTGCTTGTCCTTGACACACAGAAACACTCCTATCTGCTCCCTTCTGCAGGCCTGGACATCTTTGCTTATGGAAAATCTGAGGCACGACCAGATGATGCTATTAAAGGAACTGGTTTAAATATTGATTGTGTTGCATCAGTCCTGTCCATAGCCCTTTTCCAAAAGAGGGAAATCAGTTGCATTCGGACGTAGAAAGCCAATTAATCCTAATTTATGCATTGAAATTCAATGTCTCTTTCTGTTTCTTCTCTTTATGAATCTATTTGGAGTTGTTACATAACACTATCCTTATCTGTCTCAATAGTCATTTTCCAAATCTGAGATATATCCCTGTTTCACATTAGAGATCATAGACTCTCTTAAGTTTCCTCAATAATTAGACCTTGTGGCACAACCAATACTTTTCCTCAAGAGTTAATGAGAATGAGATGCTTAACTGCTTGCCCCAGAATTGTGTAGACCTTTTTTTATTAGAAAAATAAGTGCAGGCATTTTGGTAGATGATGTGGTGTTATTAGGAGATGCCACTGAGTGCTGAGGAGAATGTGACTCCTGTGTAAGTATATCAAGGCCTTGAACTCCTGGGGCACCTTAATTGAAAGCTGCTGCATATTGGATTACAGAGGGGTCCTGTGTAACACCTCCCCAGAGTCAGAAGGGGCCTGTCTAATCAGAAAGCATTATAGAGATGCCTATATTGGCTTGGTTCTGAAGAGCCGCGTCAGGATTGCCAGTCTTACAAGTGCTTCCCGCACATTTGTTACAGGTTATCTGTGTGAAAGATAATCTACCAGATAATAGTCAGCGCAAAATTGGGAAGAGAGCAGAGATGTTTTTGTCTTGTTAATCCAGGCGTGCTGCCAGCACATTAGGTGGGAGACATGGAGAAGAGAAATGCAGCTCTTTCCAAGAACATGACCCTTAGCACATTCAACCCTTGTGGCTTTATCTGTCTAGAATAGAATGTGTAAACACTTCTTTTTTACTGAAAAAAACCTTCAAAAGGGGCTTTTTGCACATTGTCTCTTGCGTAACCTGTCAGTCTTTTTGATATTATGGTTTACCTGGCTGTGAATAAAGAAAACCTCAAAGAGGAGTGTAGTTTCTGTCTCAAAAGCACCACGAAACTGTCTTCTGTCAGGACAGGATGAGGTCTTTCATAGTGCTAATCCTGCTAACAAAGCCTGGCTGCATGACGTCACCTCAGCAAATGCTGATAGATGCGGAGATTGTAGTGTCATGAATATTTTTCACACTATGCAAACAAATACTTATCATTTATCACTGAAACTATCTCACAGATCAAGGCCTGAAGAAATAGCTAATAATAGCTTCCAAGTAAGCCCATACTAAGATAATAGAGCAGCCCAGAGCCTGTCCCTTGTATTGTGCTGATGACTGTGTTTGGCCAGTGGCTCCTGCGGTTTCTCCCCCTGGAACATGAGCTCTGTCTCTGAGAAATGCCGTGTGATTTGCCCCTGCTGAGGAGGAGTCCCATGTTGGACGTCGTTAGCCCGGAATCTCCTACTCTAGGCTTCACTACACTTCAAAGCTGAGGGGGAAAATGTTTGCAGCTTGTGATGAAATGTGTGTTTTGTGTGCGAGCGTATGCGGTATGTGCGTGTCCGAGTATTTTTTTCCGTTAATGTGTGTTTTCAAATAACAACACTTGCTGGGGCTCCCAGGGACCGGAGAGTGAGTCCCATCTGCCCCGACAGAGACAGCCTGTTATTAACCCATCCGCAGTCTGCCAGAGGGAACAACAGAAAGCCTCCTCCTCCTTGTGCGCTGTTAACAGCCCCCACAGATCATTATTGTCCTAACATCAGTTCACTTTAACAAGCAGCTATTGACTGGCAAGTAGCTGCAATGATTAACTGGTGTTGAGAAGTGTCATATATGTCTACTCTACAACTACGACTGTGCAGTGGATAACCACTCTCGTCGTAATTTGATTGGCAACTCCTCTTGTGTAATTTCTTCAAGTCTGCTTCACACCAAAATGTTTTGGTTTTACTGTCTTCAGGTGGTAAGTCTGTGTTTACACGACTCTTCCTTCTGGATTTTACTCAATGTTAAATCAAGTGTGATAGGCGGGTGCAGCGGCGGGGTCAGTGTGTCTCTGCCCAGCGCTGTGCTCCAGCCTTTTTGGTCATGCTCAGCACATATTAATTAGAAGGTGGGCAGCCTCGCTCAGACTGATGTCTCTCACCCCAGCCCCTCTCATTTCAGCGTGAGCATGGCATTCCTCACATTCTTCGTCACCTCATTAGAGTGAGCTGCCATACACACATGGAGAGTCAACGGCGGTGGCAGACGGAGGGAGCTAGACCCTCTAGACGCAGGACCACTACTCCCCTTATCCCCGCCGCACCTATAAGACACACTGCATCCATCTACTGACCCAGGTCATTCCCAGTGTCCTACTTTCTTTGTGAATGCTTCATAATCACATCACCATCATCCACAACAGGAGACCACAACACAACTACACGGCACCTAATTTGTCAGTAGTCCACTTTGCTGGACGGCTTTGTGCTGCATGTTCAAATTAGTGCCAACTCCGCTGAGAACTGGCAGTCTCCTGCATGACACCCAATATGTGTTGGATCAGAGTCAAATTCAATTTGCTCATGGTAATCTGCACTATTACATTACCTTGAGAGTGACCTCATTCTTTCCTCAAGCATGTAATCCTTGTAAGTGTGTAACATGACATTCAGAGCATGATTTAACTTCAACTACCTGCTCAGTTTGATGGTATAGGATAGTATTTGTTTTGACTCTCCATGGAGCAGTTTTTGTTCAAATTTAGGTTTCATTCTGCGTATGCTGCTTGGTGCGTACCTCACTTGTGATCTGAGTCAGACAGGGAGGCAGGGGGTCTCAGGAATTGTACCTCAAAGCCCCCTTATCCAAACACTACCCTGGCAACAGAAACAAAGAAGGGATTCAAGTGCCTGCTTCCCTGTCCACTTGAGCCCAGGGGAACATCCTGAAGCTGCAGACTGCTTGACATAAGTTATCTTTTTTTCATTTTGTGAATGGCAATTTTCAGATATTAGAAGAGAAATCTCTGTGTCAACGTGTATCAGTGTTTACTCTCACTGTATATCATGCTCTGCACGCTGTCTTCCTTGCCCATGTGGCATTGTTTTTACCCCTTTAGGGTCCTGTGTTTTGATAAGATGAGTGTTTCATCAGTAGCGAAGAAGCCCTCAGCCTGGAGAGCCCGCTCTCCAGCATCCCCCTGCGCTGGATTAACCCCCCTTAACCAAGACTATAAGAGTCATCTGTCTGGTTGGTCATCTGAAAGTAGAATTACCCATTGGCACCAAACAATGAGTCAGATAACAGATGCTGCATGCCGACTGCTGAATTTAAGATCAAAAGAAAACATTCTGTAAAGCAGTTTGAGAATGACTAAGTTTAACAGAACGACAAAATAATTGCTTTACCATTACGTAAGAAATATCACTGTGCTGATTGATTCTGAGCTCACTAACAACCAATAAATAACATTGTTTGTTCTGTAAGATTACATGTGTCAGATGTAGATGATTTATCAATGCAGAGAATTGCTGTTTGAATTAATATAATGTACACAAGCATTGTCCCTGCAAAAAAATTAACCAAGAAATTAGTCAAAAGTTACGTAATGCTTACGAGATAACTGTAGAGTATTGATGAGGCTCCCTCAGTTGCCTTGCCCTCCTGGCAGAGCTGATTGAAGTTTCTCCTGGTAGAAAGTCATCCCAAGTGTGAAAGCTGCAACCTTTCCCCCCTTTCTGCACTCTGCCCGTCTAGTTACTCACTCTTTGTCACCTTAGTCCATTCCAGCAGTGAAGAGGTAGAGGTGTTTTAAAGCCTGTTATTAAAAGACCGTCATTAGCCCAACAGAAGCTTAACTTGCCAGTAACTCTTCGGCAAACATTGAGCAGATTGTTCCAAAATCCACTTGAAAAAGTTCTTTCAAGAGACAGTTGGTAACTTTAGTTGGATGGTGGAGGCAGCTTCCTGATGAATGGTGAGAGTCCAGGGCAGGTTTGTGTACTGCCTGTGGCCCGTTAGGAGAAGACTGTCACTTTTCTGTGGGCTGAATCCATCACTTCTGCCTCACAGCTCTAAGAGGCTGTCTCTCTCAACTGCACCTCTCTCCCTCCCTCTCTCTCACCCTCCCTCTCCCTCTCTCTCTCTCTCTCCCTCCTTGGTGCTTTTAAATGATGAAAAATCCTCTAGCAGTGTTTCAGTAGGCAGACAAATTGAGCTCAGAGCCTCCCCCTCTCCCTTAAAAATGAACACATTCTTGTTTAAAGCAACAGCCTTCTTTCTCCACCCCTCCTCCCCATGGCACAAAAGGGATCCACAAGCATGCACAACACAAGCCACACACACTACTCAAATTTCCAACCCCCTGCCCCCTGGCCACTGGTTCACTACAGCCACTATTTCTGGCTTGGACTGCATGGTTCTCCTGGTGGTGGACAGCAGGGATGTTACACTGATCAGATCCTAATTGGCCACGAATGAACACTTGCTCCGACAGAGACGGAAAGAGGTGGACAGATAGGAAGCAGATCCAGGTGTTTGACTTAGACCAGGTCTGGGTGAGCGACTGCTGACCCCAGTTTATAGCCTGAAGGTGAGATGCCTGAAACGGGCTGGATCTGCGCACAAAGCAGCACACTTGAACCACATCTTGCTGGGGGACCATTACGTAATTGCTTCAAAAGCAGAGCTGTGCTTACATGTGTCCATGTGTTGGTGGACAAGAGAATATAAAACACGTTGTCGTGTCAGAGTGCAGACAGTGCTGCCAATGCTCTGTAAATTTCTCAAGCAAGCACTTGGCTTTGGATACTGTTGCCTTGGCTGTTGTCTGTTGTTTCTATGTTGTCGTCTTCCTGTTTTCAATAACATTTAAGTTTTTGCCCAGCCAATCATCTAGTCATTGTGTTTCCTGTTTCAACAACGATTATTGATTATTGAATAGTGTTCTATTCGGTGCACATAGAAACTTTAGAGTGTCATTTCCCCAAAAACTTAATCATAGAGGAATTTACTCATTTCTCTCAGCTATTATTAATCTGGTATTAACTTCTTTGTCGGCTATTAAAATGAAATTGTCTGGACCCAACTTGTGCTAGCACCAGATGGGCAACTATCTTCATCAGTTGCCTTCACATGTTGTTTTTCTAACAGTAGTCAGCTTATCAAGCAGTGTATCATACAGCATCTACCAAGGGGTTGTGCAAACATTTACTTGACTGTTTTATTGTAGCTTTGTGTTTAATAAAATGTCTAAGTTGGGCTGTGGACTTTGTTTTACAATGCATAGGATGTGTGATTCTCCCCTCTGGAGAATAAACATTAAATAGTTACAGATGGTGACTAGGTTTTATGTGTGTCAACTATAAACTGTAATAGTGTATTAGATAGGAAAGGAATGGGAAAAAGTTTAAAATGAATGAGAAACATTTTTTCCCCCATGTGCCAAACTTTATACTGCATCCCTATTCATTTACATAAGTAGCAGTAGTTTTTTAACAGGCAATTCAAAAATCCAAGCTTGCCATGTTGAACTGCCATGTTTCTACAGTAGCCCAGAACAGACAAATGTTTTGCGAGTTCCGGAGCCATCGTAATTTCTCCTACACACTTGTAACGAGGGGGTTGCGATTAGCTAAATCGTGCACACCGCTCCTTTTTATAGCTTGCTGTAACAGTATAATTTTATTCTTCAAATAAACCCCCTTTGTTTCCTACTATGTATGCAACTATTCAGGAACTCCTGCTGATTATATACTGTCCAATCAGCGTTTTCCATTGTGTTGTTTAAAATTTCCATCTACTGTTCCCTTTAAGCTTATAGATTTAAATACCGGCCTCAGTAAATCCAGGCTCTTGTACAGTTTGTGTTCATGTGTTTTTTATCAAGGGATGCTCTAGTCATAAAACAGTCAAACTTCAACTTTGGGGAAATATTCCCAGGCACTATTAACCAAATGTAGTAAGACTGGAAAAGCTATTTGTAATAGGTAGTTATTTGACCTTTCTGATGTCAGTTGCTGTAACATCCTCGGGGCATGATTTAGTAGTAAGTGAAAGAAAAGAAACTACAGAAGATCAGCTTACTGTAGTTTTCAAGAAAGAAATGTCTATAATGAAGAACTTCATCTTTACAATAATCATAGTCCTTGTGTATTTTACATAGGGGTTTCACTTTCATTCAGATCACTTGTGGCTCAGTATTTAAAGGCAAACGGCCGTTTCTTCCACGGTGCATTCAGTTTCTTCTTTTAATGAATGGAACTGTCTAAATGTTTCCCCTGATGACACAGCGAGAATGTACAACTGGCTTTATGAGACAAAGTTCCTGGCAGAAGATATTGGACCAGCAAGAAGTGGACAAATTCATTTCGTAACATCACCAGATGAAGTCAGCCTGAAGGACCGGTCACATATTTGACGAGTTAATCCCTAACAGAGATTTTTGATCAAAGAAAATGTGATTAAACTTCAGCTCTCATGCGTCACGTGTTACACTGAACTGGCATTATTCAGTTGTTTATATCCATCTTCTTTCTTCTCCTAAGTGACAACTGCAGCTGACTTTGTGGCTAACTGAATGGCCCTCTTACTCAGCGGCGGGGAAGCTGAGCTGCTTTTGTATGTCGAGTGTTTTGAGTGACTCATTGGGTCTCATCCAAAACCACGGTGTCGGTGCAGTGATTAGTTCTCTTTCCATTTCTAATCCTCGGCAGGTGGAGGAACAAGGATCATAAAAATGTCAGGGGGAAAATGTTACTCCCATATTGAAATAGTAACCAATCAATGGATTCTAAAGCTGGTAGCACCACATGGGAGAGATCATGGAAAGTGGCTTCACGTTGGAAATGTTTCACAGATGGACTATGTTGAATTAGCATGTTTACCAGTTCATGTGGGAATAGCAAGAGGAAAGCTTCTGTTATGAGTACAATTTGTGACCAATTAAATAGAAATGTCGAGTTTAAGATGGGATAATTTCTTATAAATGATATTGGTTAAATGATATAATGCCTTTTTTGCTATTATCCGTTATATGATAAATAGCTAAAATTACCAAGTAAATTCAAATTAACTAAAATAATCATCATATACAGCTAACAGCTACTAAAATAGTGAATTGTGTATCTTCCAAGAGCAACTTGCATGGGAGGTTAAACAATACAAGCTCAAACAGACACAAAGAAGTGAAGAAAGAGTAGTGAGCCTGGAGCACTTTTCTATGTCAAACGCAGCTTTTTTAGATCAGAACAGCATTTTAAAATGAGTATTCAACTGTTTCAAATATTGGAATATAAAAAAGACAGTGTAACCTGCAACTTATGATCTGTCCTGATGTTGTTCATTATAACAGCTATGGTCAAAAAAGTACTGCAAACAGAAATAGTATTGGGTAGAAAACCGTGATGTAGTTTGCAAAGAAAGTAGGAGCACTTCAGACTGAAGGATTTACAGCACAGGCTTTTTTTCCATGAGCAACAACATACCTCCTTCAGAGCTGAAAGGAAAAGCATGACATCATAGTTTTTAATTGCTTTTGAGGCAACTGGATGCCTGAAATCTTCTGTGTGAAATAAACAAATCCACTGAATGAAAACTATATATTTATACAGAATATAGTAGTATATTAGTAAGCCAATTTATTAAATACTTCAAATCTTTTATAGGATTTATGCATTTTTTTCTAAGGTGAACTCTTTAAGTTGGATAAGCCACACAATAGTAGAAGAAACACAGCATACTGTGTGATCAATTTAAACTGTGAGAGATTATAAATTAGTGCAAAACATGTATTTAGATCTCTCTCAGTATACAGAAAAACTGCAAAATGTGAACAGAATAAAGATCTTCCGTGTATTATGGCTGTATCAGCTTGTTTGTTGTTGCAAAAAAGTCCCTGTTGCCTCCAACTTCTACTAACTGTCCCCAGGTTTTTTGTACAGCGTGTCAGTAGGTTTGTGGTAATTTAACGAAACACAACTTTATTGGTATGTACATTAAACTACTAAATATGCTGGAACTAGATTTTGACACAGGGCCTCTTTAGAAAACCCAGTTTATATTGTGCTTTAGTGGTGCAATGTCCCAAACAAATAGCCCCTGCAAATAGTCCCTATTACCCCCGGGGCCCACTTTGCACGGTCACTTTGTCTGGTAATCCAGTTTTGCAGTATATTGTAGAAATTTCCATCCCTGACTCCAATAACACCTAGGCTAAAGAAACACAAATGAAGGATCAATAAAGCACTACAACTAGACTAATTGGGTGCAATCTGCTAAAGGTGAAGTGCCCCTGCCTCCATAAAAAGCTCAGCTGAGAGGTGAAAGGGTAGGCTAGACATACAACAGTAAAGTAAAATCTTTAAAGTAGGAATTACTCCCATTTGTCCATAGTACAATACAAACTATCAATACTACTAGTACTTAAACCCCTGCACTCAAAATCAGTGTTTCTTCTTGTTCCTTCAGTGTGCTGTTTGTGCTTCACTGTGCAGAATGAATTATGTTTTCACACTCTGCTGAAAGTTTCTCTGTACTCACTGGAAATCAGATTTTCTTATAAGGGGCGGGGCACACAAGCATTATCTGTCACATCACAAATAGATTGGAAGTCAAACCTGGTCCATTGTTTAACTTGCAATGTGACGCAAACCTGAAGCCACCAGTGCACACACACTGAGAATGGACTTTACAGTGAAGCAGGAGACATTTTGTGTCCAGCTGGAAAACTTTAGAAATGAACAACATTTGCATATTCATAGATTCTGGGATTTGAAATGAGGCAGAAGGAGTAGATTTTAAGGATTTTGTGCAGAAAAGTAATGCAGACTATTTTTATATTCTGTAAGACACATCTCGATTGTTAATTTATGTTCGTGGAATAGGTTCCCTAATGTTCAACTGAATCCGTGTTCTGATTTTCCTGACTGGGATCACATGCTTTGAGGTTCTGGTCAGTGTATGTACCTATATGAGTGGCTTACTGTGTGAGGCCACCATAGCGACCTTTGTTTAAACATGAGTATGTACAAGGCCAGCATGTTTCCCTGTCTGCCAGCCATGATGGATGGTTCTCTGGTGACCTGTATCGACCCTGTCACCCCAGGCCGACTGTTTTTGCTGTTTGTTAGGTATTTTTGATTGACAAGTATGTTACAACTGTGAATTCACTTGTGTAAATTGTTGTTGTAATAGGCCTTTTTGCTGTGTTTACTCTGCGTGGCCATAGTATGAATCAGGTACTGTAACAAATTTATCAAAATAGAAATATTAATATTTTCCTCTCTGATGTGGCGTGGAAAGAGTTTGCTTAATTATTCCATGACCTTGCTGTGTAGGACTGTGTGTGCCTGGTGGCTAGACCTACAAGGACCGTTCTGTTGGGAGGAAAATCTTGAGTTTTATGATCTGAGTGGAAAGAATGGGACTGGCTCAGGATTTTGTCAAGCTCACCCCAACTGTTGCAGAAACCACCAAATGAGACCAGTAAATATGGAACGTGTGAGAATTCAGAGGAACAGGATTTTGTTCAGACTTCGTTAGTCTGATGTTGAAAGCATGAGCAGCCTGTGTGGCCTCTTCTGAAATTCACCCGACATAACTCATGCAGGGATTTAACAATATATCGCCAACAATGGTGGAGCTGCAAATAACATCAGGAGGTCTGGCTACATGGGCAGCCAGTGACCAACTTTTATTTGTGTCGATTCAAATAATTCAGAAGTTCCCCTGTTCGCAGCCTGTTTTTTTTTTATTTTTTTTTTACCAAGCATTAAACCCTAAACCAGCTCTGTATCTACATATATTAGGTTTGACATCATGCCTTGTAGCGTGGAATTTTAAGATCAAGGTTACAATACCTATTTGTCACGAGTGCTAATTAGCTCTAGCATATAGTTTCCAGACATGTTTTACAAGAGGGCCGTCTTTACATCATTTGGAAAGAATCCAAAGGAACACACAGGTGTTGGGATTCAGGATCCATAGAAGTAGGACAGAACAACAAATAGAGGCCTGCGCCGTTTGAGACCAGCTTGAAAATATAATGATGTGTGACCTAAGGTGCTGGTGAAAGGCAATGCCGGTTGGTCTGTATGTACAGTACACTTTACGTAAGTGAATTTCAAGCAGGCAGTCTGATGGCCTGCCACAGACTCACAAGGACAGAGTTGTAATTTAGGAGAGTCCTGCAGTCTTCATGGTAAACACGTATAGTTCTGTCATCGGGGGAGGCCGACAGTAGTAGAGTTCAGGTTTCAGAAAGCTCCGCTCAGCTCTCAGTGAAGTTTGTGTGGATTATGTCAGCAGCATATTTGACCTACTTTTTCAGCCCAGTGACCATTGTTTGTGCAAACAGAATTCCTTGCAAAACTAGTGTAGAAAATACTACGTACTATCTATTCAGTGTCTAATGTTCTTAGGCCTGGGAAATAAACAATAGCAAAATGTTTCACAATAGACGCTTCAACAATAGCAATGAGAAAATTGATATTTGCACTTAAATGCATTAAATGCAAAGCGCCATGAAAGCACATAACGAATACATCCTGACTCATAAATAGCCTGTCATATCCCTCGATGATGGAGCATGTGTAATGAGTGAATCTCTGTTCAACCATTTGGAGTATACAGCATGTCTTCAGCCACAACCTCCATCTGTTACATCTCAGGAAACAATCCACAGGCAGTCCACGATGGAGAGGTACTTAGCAACAATACTGCTTAACGAAACATTAGAATTATTACCTGTGTGCCTTGATGAATAAAGTGTTTAATTCAGCCGTTTTCTAACCTAGTCTTTATTAAAGAATAGGTCATTAAAATGATAAATAATTATCAATATCGACTGAAATGAAGCATTATTGTGATACATTCTTCAGCTGTATCTTCCAGCCCTAAATGTTATCGATGCACAGTGTTTTGCAGTTGTGACAGGCATACATATAAAGCAGACAGGGCCTGTTTAGCAGCATCCTTAAGTCACACTTGGAGCGAATCACGAGTCTTGGATCCCAGTTATGTTAATATGGTCATCCCACATGTTTATGTGACAGGTTTGTTTTACAGCAGCAGTGATCACTCTTTAAATGTCATCTTCTTGGCTTCTTGGATCTTATTGGACATTTATTAGGCAACGATATCATTTTCGAACAAGCCAGGTGTGACTCGGAGTAAAGCCATGTTAACGCAGGGATTGAAGCCTGTTTCTCTCTGGTTGCAGCCTCTGGGCTGTTGAGAACAAAGTGTATTCTGTAGCTGTGTATTTAGGTTAAGGTCTGCTAGCTTTAATGACAGAGGTCCTGGGGAAAGGATGGCCTGGGGAACGATTAGAACGGCACCCTGGCTCAAGGTAGACCACACCACAGCTCATTTCCCTACTGTTTATGGAATTATTGATGGCAGCAGGGACACCCCTAAACCCCCAACTCAGCCCGACTTTAAACACTGTTACTGCACTGCCTCACACTATTCTATGTTACATTAGAGAGGCATTAAGTAGAAGAAATCATGATTAGCCTGCAAAATTTGAATGAAGTTTATGAGGAACTGAAATTTAGGGGGAAAAACCTCATCAAAGAGTATGTCTTTTTTTCTTTTATATAGTCTTGGGCCTGTTTGGTTTGCTAATTTCCTGTGTGAGGAACCCCCAAATGTGCGACAGTGCTAAAATAATACATCTTTTATTAGGATTCGTGCTGGACTACTGAAAAATGTGTTCTTGCTTTTGTGCAGCAATCACATTTTGCTATACATTTTGCTATCTGTGAAACACATACACAATTACAATTACATGCTTGTGTGCATTGACACACTTAAACGTAAGCGCAGTAGTCCAAACATTGCTTTCAGGAACAGAAGCTGAATTGAAAAGCACAACTCTTTACAAATCCCCAGTTTCTCCAAATTTGTGGCCGACACACACCGACACGTTTCGCTTTGGCCAGTGATACTCAGGTCAGGCAGAATTTTACGATGTCCATTCTGTGGCAGGTCACTTAATTTCCTTTCCTTTGTCATCCTTTCTCTTTCTTACTTCTCCAGCATTACACCCACAGTTCTGACCCTGATCTCGAGGTGGGTTGTCTTTGTGGTTTGCTGGGCACAGAACAATCCTTGTACACCGATGCTTAAGTGTAGGTCTGTTGATTGGAAGTCTTTAAGAGTTCCAGTACCAAAAGAAAGTACCCACAGAGCTGGAAGTGTTATTATAATGTCTGTTCACACTAGGCATAAATGTAAATATTGAAAGTCAGTTCAGCCACGTCTCTCAAAATCTACATACTTTAGTTACCTTGTGCTCTGTGAATGAGCTTTTAAAAATAAGTGTGGAAGTTTAGAACTGAATCCACAAAAGCAGAGGTAAGTATTTACATGTAGGAAGTGTCTTAAAGGTCCAGTGTGTAACATTTATGAAGATCTATTGGCAGAAATGGATTAAAATATTCATAGGTATGTCTTCATAGAGTATAATAACCCAAAATTGTTATGTTTTTGTTGTGTTTTCCATGGAGTCTGCCATGTTGAACCACGAGTCCAACCAATGTTTCTACAGTAGCCCAGAATGGACGAACCAAACACCGGCTGTAGATAGATACTTTCACAAATCTATATTTCTAGAACTATATCCTTTATTTAATATTTCATAAATCAAGGGCAGTTGTAAGCATCTAATTGAATTATTGTCTACACCAACTAGCACCACGTAGTACAGATGAGCACCAGCATACCATCAGTATGACTATGATTCTTAATGAACAGCATTGTGGGGTTCGTCTGTTGTTTTGCCTTCATCAAAATCTGATTTCTTAGAGTCATTTCATGAAACGAATGAGAAACACCCAAAATCTGAGCCATGAACATTGTCATTTGTTCTAAATTTTCTCCATCTTTGCATTTTATTAAAACAATTCTCACTTAATGAGCAGCTTTCCAAGTGAAAGCCATTGACCTGAAACTCCCAGGGAGTACTCGCTCACATTTATGTGACCATATTCAGTCAAGTGTGGCCCATGTTTCAACAAAGCCTGTGTGTTTGCTTGACCCGACCATTAATACTGAACCAGTTTTGCCAAGAATTTAAATTTATTAGGCTTATCAGTAACTCTACTAATGAGCTCTAAACCACTTACAAGTTACAAGTTACAACAGCTGTTCCATTTCACAAACAATAACTGTGCCTTCAGATGACGAATGAATACGTGAGTGAAGGCAGTGCCTTATTCTCAAATAAGATGGTCTATAGTGAATTCGCCATCAATGTGGCATGACTAATGTTGTTTTTGGTTGGCCTTGACAACTCGTGAAATCAGAAATTTCCACGTTAGCAACTGCATAGTTGACCTCGAACAGCTGGCAGAATGCTAAATACAGTGGTAAATGTGGGCAAATTCCATGATACCCAACACAATATAATACTATAATAATAAATATATTAAAATAAAGAAATAAAGAAACATGATCCATTATACAGTAGGATGAAAATATAGTAAATTTATATAACTAAAATAAACTATAAATAAAACTTACATTTGTATGATTGTTTTAACAGTGGATTTATGCCTGGTCTCCATCATTTGCACTTAGCTGTGTTTTATTGGTCTATTTCCTCTCATCTATTTACCAGTGATTGCTGACCACCTGAATACAAACACCTGGCAAATATAACATGGACACATGATATTTCCAGATTTAACAGGTTGATGTAATCACATAAACACACCATTAAAAAGTGACTGGCAAGCTGTGGATTTTGCATTAGTAGGGGACGCACAGGATACACGGACCATGTTTGCACAGTTTGAGAAACAAAAAGCCACATTTTCTAGGCTGCCTGTCTCTAAATTCTACCTGGAAGACCGACTGTAATCTGACTTGGTTTTTGTAAGAATTAAATGAAATATAACATGCTAATTAGCCGCTGGACTGTGGAAAACAAGGTGTGTCTTTTAGCTGTGTATGTATCTTTGTTCTTTATCTAGACTCCCCGGCCTGTCAGGGAAGTTCTGTGAGATAATTTCCTGAGTGAGGAAACTGAAGGGAAGTACAGCAGTGCTAAAATAATACTCCTTTATTCCAAGGACTCATGTTTCGTGGCAGGTTTTTTAAACAGTTGAAGCAGTTGTTATATTTTGCCACATAACTACTCTATTACATTAAGTTACACTGTTGTTGGCTGTTTTGTGGCCAGCCAGTTCATCAGTGGTTATTAATGACAACTGCTCAGCTTTAGAGGTGCTCGTAGGTGGATTTTGTTGATGTTAGACAGAGCTTTTGGGCTTTTTTTTTTTACTTGTGATCGCGCCTGATATTAGCAACGTTGCATACAGCAACTGTCTTTTGGCATAAAACTGTGGTTTAGGATGAAGGAAAATTCATGTCCAGTTTTCATTGAATAGTTTTCATTGTCAACCTTTCGCCATTTTCTGTTCTTACTCTTCAAATCCAGTCACAGTAGCCCTATGCAGGTCAGGTGTACATGAATGTTTTACAGAAGTCTGACCACTTCTGTGCACTGCACAGGTCCTTGATATGCAACTTCACAAATAATCACCATGGGACATTATTTCAAATTTACTAATAGTATAAGCAAACAAAATGTATTTTCATTATAAATTTAAAAAATGGTCGGCGCCCTATGGGCCTTAAGTTGCATATTGCTGCCATACAGAAATGAGAGTGGTATCTGTTTTCTCATCTAACTCTCTGCCAGAAATTGTGTATTGTGGAAAGTGTATTTTCCAAAATATCGGACTGTTGCACAGTACAATTAAGAGCAATAACAAATACCCTTCCAGATTAAATTTACTGTAAGGGAAACTGGCTCAAATTCCTTTGATAAGATCCCTGAATTTCCATGGCTTCTGTCTGTGTAACCTGGCAGTTGGCCATACTGCAGTTAAATCTTACTCAGATTAAGTTGTAATATATGAATATGTAATATAATATGATCCTGTGAGTGAGTAGCCCTGTTTCAATTGTGATTACCAAAGTGTTCCTGTTCAAAAGAGCAGCATCCTGGAAAGAAAGTATAATCAGTAATAATAGGCATGTTTGACATTTGTGTTCAGTGTACATTAGCAGCTTGTATGCAAAGGTTTTTACGGGTACAATATATGTGTCCTGCACATGGAAAGAGACCACACAGTCAGCATACTTTGAAGCTGCAGACTGTTTGTCTTGGATCATTCCAGGTCAAATAAGCAGCCGAAGTTGTTTGAGGACTTTTCGTCCACCTTTTCAGTGTACAGTAGCTTCCGAAAATATGCCCGCCAAAAGCAGCCTGCCATGAGCATTAGCACTCACCTCACATCCAGATCTGCAGCACAAATCCCCTCCGTTAAATAATGTGTGGACCGTCAGGAATGTGCCACATCTACAGATATCAAAACTATTGATGGACAGTCAATAATGTACCTGAAGAAAACAAAAAGACAACTGTTTTTGTTTTCAGCTGTTTTGTCCCACATCTTATTTTCTCTCAGTAGCCTTACCTTTTATGAGGCTCTCCACAATTTGTCCCAGCAGGAAGCAAATGTAGATTAGATTTTCCGTTCACCGTCCCTGTGGTGATTTTTGTGAGACAACAGCTTACAAATCATTTGTTATGGTTTCCTCTGTGAAAACAGTAGTTAATCAGTTGCCGGAAGGCTTTGGCTGTCTCAATGTCAAAAACAGAAGGGAATCATTCTGCTTTGAAGGAAGACCTACTTGCTCCATTTGCCTCCATGTTTTGATTACTTCTCCATGTGTGAAGAGGAAGTCCTTGACTGAACACGGGAAGCTTTCCATGCAGAGCAGCAAGACCTCATAACACACCAGTGTCATCTATTACAACTTCACTGGCAAGAGGATGGTGGAGGATGGAGTCACCTTAAAAGCTCAAAGCAGAATAAACATTTATCTTTTAAATGATCTGGAACAAGGCCAACGTATTGTAGTGCTGACTAACCTACCCAAACTGTTACCTGATGGATTTCTGCTCTTCCTGATCTGCTCTCCAGCTATTCTACTTCATGGGCAAAAGCCAAGACAAAAGCCCACTTTAGGGGGAGGTGGAAAAAGAGTAGCATTGGATGGGGGGCCAAGCGGGTAGTTGTGGTGAGCTAAAATTGCAGTCTAAAGCATATCTCCAAATCACAGAGCCCAGAGGATGGAAGAGGAATCCTCCTAGTGTTATTGTTTCCCATGTTCTTCCACCCCCAGTAATATTTTCCAGATTAAAGCATTCTCCTTGCCCTTACTCCAAAGACAGACCCCAATTTCACAGGAGAAAACCAAAGGAACCACAGAACGAGAATTGCTTTTTCCACTGCACATGAGTTAATGTGTTGCCAGTCGTGTTGTGCCTGGGTTCGGCTGCCAAACTAGAGCATTATTTCCATTTTTCTCAGGTCATTTATTAGGAGAACCAGTGTCTGCTTGAGACTAAATAACAGTTTCATATAACTCTCAGAAATTAGCTACTGATGGAGAAATGGTTATATCCTCCGATATCTTATTGTATTCAACAGCTTGCAGTGATGTAATATGATTTCAAGTTTTATAGTTGAGTACATGCCTTCAGAGTCTTTATAGCATCTTATACCATGAGTCTTATAGCGTGGAGAAATCTGGCTACAAAATGTTTACTAGTATAACCTAAACATGGCTTAAGTGGAGCAGTGAGGCATTTCCTGGACCACATCAGAAAACGAGACAAGCTTAATAACCCCACACTTCTGAACAAACACATGTATACACTTAGTATCCTCTCAGCACAGGCTGCTTCCAGAGGCCAGTGTTGAGCTCATAATTTGGCTGAGTGTCTGCAGGCTCTTTGTACTGTACGGTCAGACTACAACAGACGACCAGTCCTGCACTCCTGCTTTGGATGGCGGCAATCTTTGTGTGTTTAGTTTGGAAATTTACCTTGGAAACATTTCTGAACATGTAAGCCCAGTCTTTACTTCTTCCACTTCTTCGGTTGCAGCTATGAAAGAGATGACCCTCAGACTTTGCTGTGGTTAGAGCAATCGAACTGAGCAGACACGATGCATGGACAAAACCTTGCGTCATTACTGTAATTTACTACAACAGAAATTGATCATTGGGAACCACTTGAATCAAGGCCTGGGAAATGTATCCTGATTGTCCCCCACCCTCCCTTTGCAAGCCCGAGGCAAATGCACATTCATCAGAGAGAGGCACAAAGTGAAATTGGGGTCATTTCTGAGCTACTTCCCTTGTGCCGCTGGCTCCCTGCAGATAAATATGTGCAGCGCACACTTTAGAGTGTCAAGTGTTTAATTTCCTCCAAGTGGCAGAGCACGTAGTCATAATTATTGTCCATTTGACAGATCGTTGGAAGTGTCACATGTCATTGCTGAGGACTTGACACTGGGACATAAAATGCCTGCTGAAACTACTCAAAAGTTACATTCATCCGGCAACAGCAATCAAATTAAACATTTTATTAGTTTCCCTTCACAAAGCTGGCAAGCATTTTCGCTTTGGAACAATAGGGTGCCTGTCGATTGAATTGTCTCATAAGTAAAACTTTATAACATTAGCTGTTCCTCCAGAGCAGTGTGGCAGATTTCTTTTCCAAGAGCCCTGTTCTTGTACCCCTGCCTGGATGATCTTAAGGTAGCAATTTGCAAAGTATTCACTCAAAAGCTTTATTGTTCCGCGCAGGTTCAGAGCATTGCTCTAGTCAGACACTTAATCGAACCTAAGCTCTCATTTGCACGGCTATTTATGGTAGATTCCATACTTGATTACAGCCCTATTTGTAGGAAAAAAAGCAAAAAACGATGTAAAAATTACTGGGTTACTCAATTACAGAAAAAGGTAGCTGGTGACTTGTTGCCTTAAAGACTATTTTAAAAGTTGAGCGCTATGTCTGTATAATGTTACCTCTCTGTCTAAATACCTTAAATTGAAAGAGAGGAACCACTGTTACCTAATGCTTGTCAGTCATAGCTTCCATGTACTTTGAGCCAATATTTAGTAGTCAGCTATTTCCACTGGCCAGGCTAAGCATTGCCATTAAAAGGCCAGAGTCCCAGACAGACATTATTACACTAGTCTGTCTGTCCAGTCTCTATTCCCAGATGATGTAAACTCTGTGTTGCAATGTTGAGTGCTATGTCAACATATAGCCTAGAATGTTTACAGTTCATCAGTGCGATTAGCCTCGAGGCTAGTTTTGCTAATGTACTGACTCTGGAAGAAATCCATAGTCTGCATCCTCTCTGCTTATGTCTATATATTACACAGGTAATGTTGGACATATGCCATTAAACCTTGTGGGGAGATCCTATGCTGACTGAATATCCCCATTGTGACATAAATGAATTATTATCTACCGTATGTATTATGGCTGCCTCACAAAACCACTGTCAGTTTATTTACAGCCACTTAAATTACTTGTTATTGCCAGTTTTCTGCAGCAACCTGATTTATTAAATGTTCTTAAACTTTTTCCTTTAAGGTAAGGACCCAAGCATATCAAGCTGACACTCAGGCCCCATTTAGCGATCACTTGTAGTTTTTGCAGTTGCTTAGGGCTACTATCAGCAGCTCTTTAACCAATTCAGCATGTTGAGTTGGAGTCACCCTTGTAGTTGAGTTTTTCCTTAATTTGTGCACTTTTTCTTGCTTACTTGTTGAAAGGAAGCAGGAAAACAAGTAGAGTTGTTCGCCATGCTTCAAAGATTTTGGTCATGACAGTGTATACAGACATTTTAATTTTTAAATGCTTAAAATGCTCAAAAACAGAATGTTTTTGCTCTGTGCAACATTTAAAATAGCATTTATCAAAGGCTGATCCCAGAAATATTGTTCTGTGTCCTGGAATTGATGGGTTTTGTTTTGCTTTAATTCTTTTTTTCTGACAAAATTGAACAAAAAAGACATATTGCACTTTGTCTAAATCGTTGTTCAGAGTGATTCTGGTGTTGTTATTCTCCCTATTCTTTTGACACATGCAGCAAGAGCCTCAGTGTTTTCTGCTCACTTTTGCTGTGGCCTAGAGTTAGCCTGCAGTAGCTAACCGTTTAGCTAACGGCTATAAAGTTAGCCCATAGTGACTGTAAGGGGTTTAGGATGTGAGAGTTTATGCCTGTGTAGTATAAGTTGCTACAACCTATTCCCCCTATCCTTGAAGCTGACACAGGGGGTCCCAGACTGCAGGTTTAAACCACGGCTCCGAACAATGCAGCCGGAGAACTGATGGAAAAGCCATCTCCACTGAGACAGATTTTATTGCTTTCCAGGCCTGCTGTCCCCTATGAGGTCATTTTGGAGGAATGTCCCAGAGAGTAAAGTAAAAGTCAGGTCAGAGTACTTGACCTGTTTGTTTTGAGTCTTACACCTAAAACTTTCCATTTCTTTAAACATACAAAAAAGCAGCTTGAATTTCTTCGCTCTCAGCCTCACTGGAGCTGAGAATCAGTACTAACCAGCATGGAGCTTGTAAAAGAACGGGGCTTGTGCAAGCACCCGTGGTGTATATTAAATGACTCTAGGAGACTAGCTTCGAGGAAGCCTCCATTGCAAAAGTGAAAAGCAATCAGTGTAGTAAAATTGAGTCATGGACTTGTAGGGGATGGTACAGTGAGCCTTGGCTAAAACAGTTCTGTATCAGGTTTTACAGACTTATTCAACTCTGCCAGTTTTCATGATTCTTTGTGAACTATAGCAGTTTTGCTTTGTGCTAATCTACCTGGCTGTAATGCCATTCAGTTTACAATTGTGTTTTGTTCTCAGTAATGAGGAAAATGAGAAACCTGGGACTTTTAAAGGGTTCTCACAAGACGTGAGGGCCCTTTTTGCTGAATTGGCTGAACAAAGTTGAGCTTTGCTGTAGTGTGGCTTAACTACATCAACAGAGCTGAAACAATGTGTCAATAAATCAGTTAGTCAATCAACAGAAAATTCATCAGCAATGATTTTGATTATTGATTCATTTTTTAAGCAAAAATGCCCAAAGATTCACTGAATTTTTGCTGGTTTATTTGGTCTTTTACAACAATAAATGGAGTATCTTTGGGTTTTAGACTGGCAACTTTCTTTAGCTGAAAGTCACCAGTTAACAGGGTCACAGACCCAGGAGGCAGGCAGGAGGGAGAGCGTATGTGATTAGCACAAGCAAGTACTGAGATGAAACATTATCCAGCCCTTACAAAGTAATTAGCAAAAACAACAGAAATGGCGGTAATACTGCACACCACGCTGTTGAGCCACCCTAAATCACTGCATGTAAATTCCTTCACCAAAACAGCCCCACACACACAACTACCTCTTTCAATTGTCATATGCAGGCTACACTGTACGTCTACTATATGTGGAATTCATATATCAAGCCACATTTTGTGCCACAGCACTTGAACTGGCTGTAGGCCAACTCTCTGAAAGGTTTGGTACGTCTCACTGACTTTCTCAAGTAAGGAACAACCGGAACTATGAAAGTGGTCTGTTGCCATTCATGCACAGATAGTCAAGAGTTTCAGTTTCCGACTTAAAATTGTCTTTACTGAACTAAGCTTACCCAAGTCTCAATGTGCTGCCACTTCCACCTTACTGGTTTAATGTTTCCCTAAACCTTTCATTGTATCAGGCTCAACGATTCACTGTAATCCCTAAATCAACACGGCAGCTCATTTGTAATAATTGTTGTTTTGGGGAAACGCTACTGAGGCAAATATTAAAGTTCAGATTTTATCAGTAGACGTGAACAGACTGGTAGATCAAACACTGTTTGTGCCAAATGTTCCACTGTCGTTAAAGTGGATTTCACTCAAGTGCTTCATCCTCAGCGGCTCCAGTGGCTGCTCAGTGAGAAAAGAAATGGTTATACTGGGGAGGTCCAAAGTCTGTGTAAGACGATAAATACATGATATGTAGCTTAAAAAAGCATGCATGCACACGTTGTACAGAAAGCTTCTCCGTTTTCAAGAGATATTCTGGGGCTTACAACTGGTGAGCTGATGTTGATAAATGATAGAGTTGACGAAAGGTTCTAGACACGATCTATTTTTTTATTAACTGGTTCTTTAAAGTATAAAAGTCCAACATTACCCGAGTGTGTTGATTTATTATCCACAGCTGACTTCCATTTATCATTCTTTTTTAGTTGTTCATCTCTGTGGTCACTAAGTGTGCCGCTACATGTTATTTGCAACAACAAAGAAATGGCAAATGAGTTACAGTTGCCATGGACTGTAGTATTTCATACAACACCCAAACTGTTATGTCTCATAATAAAGTCACGGGCATTTGTTGGCTGTGTCCGTGTTGTAAAATGTTGAGAGGACAAGCTAAATATAAGTGTGTATTGGATTTCAAGAAGCATGAAATGGTCAGCGCTGAGAGGAAAGCCAGAGAGCACACTGTAGCCGTGCTCCACAGCGTGTCCCAGGGCACTGGCTGTGATGGATGGCTGTCAGCCCCTCCAGTACCACCCCATTTCCTGGGGTCACACCGCTGGAGGTCACGTCTCTCTGGAAGTCAGCCACCAGCACTCTCAGTTCCAGGAAGAAAAACTCTGATCCAATGCATCCTAGACACTCATAAACTGTCAAACGGAGCCAAAGCAGAAAATGTGAATGTTGGACTGGCGATAACTAAATGATGATTTTGCCAAGACAAACATTGCTCATAGCGTGGGATGCTGTCTGTTAGGAAACCAAAAGTCTCCTGCTAAAAACTATACAGCACTAACCGTCTCTTAGAAGTGGTTGAACATGCCTTTATTGGACTCATTTTATTTTCATCATTCTTTTCTTGTGAGGTAATTCTGTTTGCAATTATATAGGGGGGTGTATCCAGTGATGTCACCCTGCAGTTTACTCTATGTTCACTTCACACATTGGTTGATGATCTGTGAAGTGTCTGCCTTCTTATCAGAGGTAGAAAATAAGCAGTTACAGCTACAACTGCTGCCGCTTAAGTAGAGTTTCTTTTCTTTTTCTTGGATCTGTTTTCCAAGCCTTTGCTGCTACATTTTTATCAGTTGTTACTTTTGGAAGTACCTGCCATGAATGATTTATAAGAGTTGCTGAAATAGTCCTAAAATGTAGCCCTCTGATGATGAGGTTTGATTTTTCCTCATTACACAACAGGTCATTCAAACTCATGACCATAGTTACTCCCCAGTCGCTGTGCGGGAGGCTCAAGACAGATGCAAGGCTGTTTTTGGCTTTCTCTTTACCTCTGCACTGCAAAGCTATTTATGACTATGATATTTCCATCTCATCCCATTCCAGGCCTGTGAATGAAGTGTTAGGAGTGCTGTCCTCTGCCAGTTACGACTTGCTGGTATTAATGTATTGAAGGTGTTTGCGTATCAAAGCTTATCTTGAAGTTGGGAAACACTGGTCTCGCAAACGTCTGCAGATTGGAGAACAGCTGTCGAAAGCACTCAAACCGAACAACTTGAACTTTAAAAAGTCATTTTACAACCGTGTGATTACAGACAGGGACTCGCAGGGCATCTGGTTGAAAACAGGGAACCCAAGTGTGGTTTTGGTGTCCCTGTTTTCAAGTTTCGAGCATGGTCTCACACATAGTCTATGTTCCTTCTTTCAAAGTAGCCATATGAGAACCTGAAATATATTTATTTATTAAGTATTCACAAAAAGCTCTGTTGCCGAGCTAGTGATCCTTGATGTGTGTCGCTAATTCTCGTATACATTTCTACCAGATATGTTTACTTGGGGGGAAAAAGAACATACAGAAGCAACAGCTTACCTGCTACAGAACATGGTCTTATTTTAACTTGTGTACCATGTGACTATTTGCCACAGTGGTATTTTTGTAGGTAGCCTAAGGTGCTGTAGCTTTGGCGTGAGAAAGTACTTCTTTACCACCGGTCTTACACAGCGTGGGTTGTGTCTGAGAGTAATCACCAGAGCAGGATTGACAATTACCTGTCCAACAGGGCAGTAAATCTCAGCAGAGTGATTAGTGAACAACTGTGGGTCTGGAAAATGGAGGCTTTGGCCTCGCTAATGAAGCAGAGACAAAATATCCTGAGGGGGCAGCAAACTTGCTTGCTCTGTCAAATGTTAAGCATGGTGGTGGAGGGGCAGTGCTGATGCAATAGTCATATTATCAGGAGCTAATTTATTTACTTAAACCTACATTCAAATATATTTTGGGCCATGTGGAGACAGTGGAAAGAATACAACAGAAAAATAAGAACAGTGCCATACTATCATCCCTTAAGAAGGGATGGAAATCGAGAACTGGTTCCAAATTGTCTGATCCATCACCTCTGATCTTATCAATTCCCTTTGTCGATGCCAGGATGTTTTTTCTGACAGTTGTACATTGCAAAACAATGACGTCAAACTAATGCATCTGCTGGAAACTTGCAACAAGAAAGAGTCATAGCAGAGAGGAAGAAACAGTCCAAACTGTGACCTCATTTGATGACTGTAAAATTATGATTTCAGGTAAGGGTGGCAACACCAGCAATTTGCTGAAAGGTCTTTCGACGCAACATGAGCTTAAATTCCAGGAATTCCATGTATTTGACACTGCTTCCTAACTGAGCAGCATGTCCGCTACTGAGAGTAATAACATTAGCACCACGCAGGCAGGCTTAGCAGATTTTTTTGTTGAGTAAGAACCTAAATGAAAGGGTTTAACATCAGACATAGAGATAATAACACAGTTGACGCCAAAGACCTGTCTAGGCCTTTTTTCCAGACAGAAAATAGGTTCAAGTGTCAATAAGGTAATTGATAAATAATTGGGCCGATAAACAGAATCAATAATTGCATTTGTATCAATAAAATCTGATAAATTCCCATCCCTACTTTTAAGTTGATAGGACGAACTTGTCACTTATTAACATGATGTAAACCCAAATGCTCAAATTAATTTAATGGAATAAGTAATGAAAACTTTGTTTAGAAATTCTACTAACTTAAACATTTTGAGTGACACTAACATTATCTTTGTTTTATGTAATTAAACTGATAATTTTTTATTAATCTGAACGTTTATGCAGATTGTCATTTATGTACTATTTTGACAATAAATCAATAGCATGTGTTATATATAAGATAACAATTATTACATCTTTATGTTACTGTCATAGATTGACAAAACCTATATGCTACATTTAAGTAATGAATTGTCTTTTATGTTACAATGTTGACTAATTAATTCAATCAACGGCAAAATTGCTCTTACCGAAAGTCTCTCCCACTTCTATTTTGTATTTTTTGCATGCACTTCCTGTACTGACACTTTTCTGCTTACTTATTCGGGTTTACAGTGTATTACGGTTGTGTGTATGAAGTTGTGTAGGGTGTATCTGAAATCTATTCTTTAATATCTATTCTTTAACACTTAGATTATATTTGAGCGAACAGCACTACATAATTTGTATTTAGGTTTTCATATTTTCATATATAATATATATATTTATTTGTTTATTTTTAAATAACTTTAACAGAATGTTGTTGTTGTTTTTTTTTTTAATTCCTTTTTATCTTTTGTGTTGATGTCATGATGTCATTTAAAGATCAAAGCCAAAAGAATGTTCCTTTGATACAAAGATTAACATTCTTTTTGAGAATTTAGATACAGGATCTAAATCCAAACTAGTTTAGGTTAGATTTTACAGAACACCTTCACTTCGCATCCAAGGAGACCAACACAGTAAGTACCAATTCTTCAGGACAGTTTTTACTTCGAATTCGACGAAACAAACTACAAACAGCCATGAATTCCACAAACATAGACAAGATAGATCAGGCATCTCCTCCGTCCGTGACAGTTTGTCTTCGCTCAGTTGTCCAACGGTTCTTAGAACAGTTGACAGCCATACAGTGGACAATGCTGGAATGTGGGCCTACTGACAAATCAACTGAAGGCATCCTCTCTAACATGTGTGTGGATATAGTTAAGGCTATATCGATACACGTTTATGATGAATATAAGGAGAGAACAAAGAGGAGTAAACCTCATCTTCAGTCCTCCAAAAGATCCGACTCTAGAGGATCACAGAACATCATCATATCAGAGGAAAAGGTACGTGAGTGTCTGGGTAACACTATTGCACTCACATTTGCAGGGGTGACTGGGGTTAAAGAAAGCATCAGTTGCAGAAGTAGCAAAAAAGTAACAGACATTGTAGCCAGAGAAGTGACAGAGAGGGTCAACTCTGTGCTCTCAAAAAGCTGCAGCAGTGAGAGGAGCAGTGAGGGGAGTGAACTGCCCTCCTCAAGCTCTTTCACCCGTAGACTAAAAATCATAGTCAAGCATGTGGTGAAAATTCTTCACAACTGAACGGCTAAGATGAACTGCAGGTCGAGTAAAGGTCGGCAAAGTTCAGTTGTGGGAGCTGATGAAACAGAGTCTTGGCAAACCCCTGTACGTGATAGAGAAACAATTTCTGTGGGAAGCTTCTTGGAGAGAACCACTGAAGCTATCAAGGAGATCCTGCAAGAACAGGTGAGTAATATCACTCCTGCAGAGTATAATATCGACACTTCATCGGCAGAATTTGAAGTGCTCATGTCAAGCAGCTCCACAGTAACAGATGAGATGAGATTATCAGAGAGATAATTGAAGTCCTATCATCTGAAACAACTAGCAAACCATCCAAATTAGAGGCAAAATCTCCCTCTCCTAAAATATCCTGCTGGAAAAGGGTGGGAACTAAAATTAAGGCATTTCTTGTACAAAGATTTGCCAAGGAGTCAATTCTTAGCCTTGTAAGAAAACTACGGTGTAAATATAACTGCTGCTCACAAGCTGATTAAAAATCATCATTGGGGGAGTTAATTACAGAGGCCGATGAGGTGATGAGGACACTGATCTCACGAGAGGAAGACCAGGAAACCAATGACGAGTGCCCATACAAACAAATGGCAAATACCATTTCCAACAGCCAGCACACAATGGCCGCCAAACAGCTGGGTGTTATTGTATCGCAGCATCTGAAACAGGAGGGCAAGGTCAACTTTTGCGCTGAGATTAAGGGTGAAGTAGACCGCTTTATGAAGCTGATGTGGAACTGGGTCAGCCAGCAGGTGCAGCTGAATAAAAAAAAGAGGGACCGCGCTAGCATTGCTGTAAAGCAGATTAAGCGTGTCATAAGTCTGCCAGCACTCACAGAGAGCCCCTCAATTAGGGTAAGTGACACTCTGACACCTGTGCTGGAACCAGAACCAGCTTCCCTTAGTCTGGTAACAGCCCTCAGTGGTAAAGCAACACCTCTTTGCATCACTGTTAAACCCTTCCATCCACTGATCAGTGAGAAAGCTGATGAACCAGCACCACTTTCAGTCACTATTGAGTCCGTCCATTCACTGATCAGCGAAGCAGATAATGACGCTTCGACATGTGTGGTTGAAGCATCACCACCTACTACTACTGTTCAGACCATGGACTTACCAATGAGTGGTGAAGCTGAAGCTGAGTCCACAGAACACCCAGCTGTTCAGTGGGATAAAACCACCTGTAGCATAATAATGAGTGCACTGATTCTCCAGATTAAAAAAAATCTGTGGAAGGATCTGCAGATTAATATGACCTGCAATGACATGGAAACCATCAGCAGGTCACTGAGAGACAGGCTTTGGGCAGAGATTGCCAACTGTGATGTTGCTGTCAAGCTAAATGGACATCACATTAAGAAAATAGCCAAGGTGGTGCACAAGGAGTTGTGCAAGAAGGCAGGCGACGCAAAGATCTTGCAAATGTGCCTTCTGTCCCGGGATGCATTAATTTACAACCACATAATTGAGACTCTGAAAAGGCATCTGGTGACACCAAAAAAGTCTGGTGGATTCTTTTCACGTGTCGCCAAGACCATGGCCAAACCATTCACTGCCTGCTTCAGACGTGGCTGCAAAGAGTAATCTTTGGCGGTCTCGGGGCGGGTAGATAGGACAGACCTTTTTCCACAGCTGTGTAGACGTGGGGTTTTCTCCCACCTTTTAAACGATCTAAAAAAAAAATCTACTGCTAAGTTCAAAAGAAAATGTCCTGCAGAACACTTTATGCTGCTAGCCTCAGTTTGGCTAGCAGCATAAAGTGTTCCACCTGAATGCGACATTAGTCATATTATCATCATCATCACTATTATTCATAATTTGCCATTGTTGTTGCTATTGCCGTCATTATTATTAATCAATTCTACTAGTATAGTTGTTGCTATTGTTGTTACTGTGCATCTTTGTCCTTATCTCTTTACCCCCCATCCCCTCACGCCACTACCCCACTACCCCTCTACCCCTCTACCCTCCCTGTCTCTCTCTCTCTAACCCCAACCGGTCGAGGCAGACGGCCGCCCACCTAAAGCCAGGGTCTGCTTGAGGTTTCTTCCCCCTAAAAGGATGTTTTTCCTTGCCGTCGTCACCAAGTACTTGCTCATGGTGGGAACTGTTGGGTCTACTCGGTCTTATACAAAAAAATAAATAATTTAATTTAAATAGGGCCACACAGGTGCCTCAGTGTGTTACACTGTGGCCTTGCAGCAATAAGGATGGTTCAATTCTGGGCCTTGACCTCTTTGCTGTGAAGGGTACAGAGTGCTCACTGTGTTGGCGTGGGTTTACTCCGAGAGGCTTCGGTTTCCTCCCACATTTTAAATAATTATAATAAAATTAAAAACAAATAAAAATACCTAAATTATATTTCTGGTTTTAAAAATCTTTTTTCAACAAGTTCATTACACCATGGCTGTGCATGTAGCAGCTGGTAGATTCTTCAAACACACACACAGCAAACACAACACAGCCTTTCACTTACTATTATACTGCAACCTGAATTTATCTACACACTTTATGGCTCACTAAAGTAACGTTACTATCCCTCACACACCGGGAAAGACTCACTTCCCACAACAAACCGGCACAGGTTACCCACAAGCCCACCTTGTGGCTCAGATAACACACAGGTTAGGCTGTGGGTGGAGGAATAATCAGATCCTTCACTGAAGTAAAAGTACTTATACCACAGTTTGAAAATACTCCACTACCAGTACAGTGGGAGTACAACAGAAGACTTTCCTCTGTTGAAAATAATCCTAGAGGAAACTCTGAAATCAATTAAAAAGACCTGTCTTATTTTCTCTATTGCAGATTGACTATTGCTTTATTTCTACTATTGCAGATTGACTATTGCTTTATTTCTACTATTGCTTTAAAAAAGAAAACGTACTTCTTATCTGATTACTCAATTAATCGATGGAATAATCAATAGAATACTCGATTACTTAATTAGTCGATAACTTCAGCCCAAGCCTCAAGAGACGAGAGTCATGTCATTTAAATCAAATCACTGATGCACAAATGTACATCGATTGTCTAAGCAATAAAAGCAAAATCAGTTTTGTTAAGAATTTATAGTCATCTTTTCACCAAATGAATAGAAAAGTATTGATAGTGATACAGATAAAGACTTGCATCATTAAGGAGTCTCGAAAATTGTATCAGTATCAATAATAATGAACAACTGCTGACTATACACAATATAAATTGTAGCCCACATTACAAAATATAAAATATTACAGTCAACAAAACATTCAATGCACACAGTAATTAAATTAAAATACAAATTTTTACCAATTACCAAAATTACCAATAAATATCAGTGAATAGTAATAACAGATTGAACCTGTAAAACAAAAGAACAGAAGGCTAAAGATTGTTAATATTAACAAACACTTTCTTGAAAATCACTATTTACATTATTCACTGTGAAATTTCTCCTCTAAAATTAGATGAAAGCTAAGTATGATAATGCAGTTTGGTAAACTTTGATAAAAACAAAAATCAAAAGAAAGTAAAATAAAAGTGTACATATACCGAATTAATTGGAAATTAAAATGTCTGGCCCTAAACATAACAAACATATGATTAGAAATAAAACTGTTACCAGACTAACATGTGTTGCTACAATGAGATTGATAGATGTGGCAACATGGAAACAGTAGCGTTGCCATGGTTACCACTCTACAACCATGTTATTTCTCTGTACCGGCTAAACTGCGGCTTCCTAACACCCTGAGTGCTAAAAACTAGATATCTTAGAGAAATTACATATCTGTAACCACACAATCTTTCACTAAGCTAATAAGGCTGCTTAGAAATTGACAACAAAACAAAGATTATACTTGGAAATTGCAAAAGTACAAGTGAGGATAGATGGTGTTGAGATTGGCAGAGTGTATGAAAATCCATTTCAAGGTGTGATAATGAACCACAAAATCTGCTGGAAACCTCACATAAAATATATGCGAGCAAAGCTATTAAGGAGCACTGCAGTCCTGGAAGAATGAGGCCCATTCTGAACCACAAAGTGCTGCACCTTCTTCACTGTTCACTGATACTGCCATATCTTAATTACTGTGTGGGGCAACACTTACAAGACTGCCCTACAGCCATTATGTATATTGCAAAAAAGGGCTATAAGGTTAGTTAATAATGTAGGTTTTCAAGAAAAACGCTAACAAACAGTTTTTAAAGTCAAATGCCTTGAAACAGAGCATCATTAGCATTCATTTGGTGTCGTGTTTCTGGCCAGGTCCAATATTCACATTCCTTTTAGCTTTTTTTGCTCTACACCACCTCCTGGGGGATATATGTGGCTGCTGAATTCTCCACTATGGTACTTTGCAGGTAGCATACAGTCAGTTTTTAGAGCTTTTTGGCTGAAAACAGCAGCGGTGAGAAATAATGAAAACAGTAAAGTTGTTGTAAAAAACAATGGCCTGAAAGACACTAGAAAAGCTCTGTAGAGATGGAAAACTGCAGTGATACACTCTTATTTGCACTTAATAAAGTGTACATTTATTATATTGAAATATGATACATTATTTCAAGAATCAGTGTGTAGGATTTAGCGGCATCTAGTGGTGAAGTTGCAGATTATAAACATTTTAATACAGCTCAGCCTTCCAAGCATGTAGAAGAAACTATGGTGGCCGCAAAACCTGTGAAAGACACGAAAGGCCCTATAATCAGGATTTGTTTTGTCCATTCTGGGCTTCTGTAGAAACATGAAGAACATTAGAAGAGGACCTGCTCCCTCTGTAGTTAAAATGGCTCATTCTAAAGTAAACACAACAATTCTTATTTCCAGGTGATTATACACTAATGAAAATATACTTATGAATATTAAATACCATTTTTACCAGTAGATCTTCCTAAATGTTACACACTGGACCTTTAATGTAAAAGTACTGATCACAGCAGCTTTAAATGTGTTTATCCTTCTATTAGCATTCGTTTAATTCTCATTTTGCATAGTAGTTAATGAATTATGCATGCTTTATTTAATATATATTTCCCTATTTGCACTCAACTGCAGCAATCAGCATGCCATGACTGTCTCATTTTAATTTGCTTGGACCTTCTCTGTAAATCCTTATATAATAGTTTATTTATTTAAGCCTGGAAAGTCATTCTGCTTGGAAAAATGAGAGTGCGAGGAACAAGAAAATCTGGCGTCTGTAGTTCTGCTGTAATGCCCAGGCTGATGTGAAAGATATTAACCGTAGAGCCGAACCCAAAACAGTAGCTTTGAGACTTTGTATGGAATGCAACCAGCGAACTGTGTGGGTTCTCTCTTTTCTTCCCAAATGTGGTGGTCTTTTTACCTCTTTCCATCTACAGAATATTAGGATTTGATACAAGTCTCTTTTTCCTCCCATCTGCAGTCCTGGGGAGTAATGGTAGGAAGCAGGGCTTGGCTGGCGGATTGGGAAGCAGGATGGATGGAACTACTGTGGTAAGCATTGCGGTGATGAAGTCAGCGTCTGGCCCACATTAAAAGTCAACCAGGCGCATGCACTCACACAACAGCCTCATCCCAGCCAACATGTTTAGAACACACAAAGTGTTCTAGATATCGACAAGCTGGTGTCTTTTTTGTGTTTCCTGAGGGCAAATGCTGGAATGAGGGAGCACTGAGGGTGGTTGGCAGAGCATGACAGTCCCAGCAACAGTTGCTGATGATATCACTGGCTACATATTCTACAGACAGCCATATGAAGTCTTATACAGGGCTGTAAAAGGTAAACACTGCTCCAAAACTCATTGATGTTCTTGGCAAGATGTTCCCTTACGTGTGCAGGAAATATTGTCAAGCTGGCTGAAAAGAATGATGTCAAGACGTATACCACACAGTGTGCTTGTTTTTTATTGCCCCACTGAGAGGGGTGATAGCATTGAGGGCAGTGCTTCATTTAGGCTGTTTTTCATGTTTGTAGCACATATCTCCATGATCTCATGCTCTGATACCTCGGCCCCAGATATCAGCCTCTTTCAACTCCTGTCTGCTATTGAAATGATCAACATTTCTTCTTTAACAGAAGGTTTAATAATAAGAGAATATTGCAACAGTGGACACAAAGCAAAGCAAAAAAGGCAAAGTAAATTAATTACATACCCAAGGCAACCCAAAGAGCTTCACGGAGTTCACAAGCAAAAGCACAAACAAAACAACAAACAAATGATAAAAGCAAGCAAGCATATAGGGTAAAAACAACCAAATCAGGCAGACAAACAATAAAACTGATTCAATTAATTTTGATTAAGCAATTGTAAACGCATAGGTCTTTAGCTTGGATTTGAAAGTAGTCAGCATTGTTTCAAATCTTAGTTCTTCTGGCTGTCAGTTCCACATTTGAGCAGCACAGAAACTAAAGGCAGCTTCTCCATACTTAGTTTTAACTTTGGGAAAAGCCAGTAATCCAGAACCAGCCAACCTCAGAGGTCTGCAAGGTTCATACTGGGTCAGGAGATAAGTATCTTGGACCTAAATCATGCAGACACTTATAGACAAGCCATATAATTTTGAGGTTAATATTGTCAGAAACTGGTAACCAATGAAGTGATCTGAGAAGTGGAGTTATATACTTCACTTTTTGGGCCTTTGTCACAACCCTGGCAGCAGCCAAAGGTAAAAAGTCAGTGCGCATGCATTATAAATAACCTCCCAGCTTTTTAAAACACAAATTATCACTTGTATGCCATGTCTGCATTATTCCCCACTTACGTTTTTTTCACTGGCCTACTTTTTAAAGATTTTTATATATATACATTTCACTGCTGCTATGGCGACAAGTAAATATTACCATCGCATCCTTTTCATCTGTGAACAAGTAATTTCCAGCAGGGCATAGGGTAATGCTCTGGGTAAGAACGTATGTTGATTATCACGTTTATTGGCAGCACAACCATATGAAGCGAGAAACTTAATATGTCATCTGGAAAATATACTTCAGTTTCATAAATTCGTCTCCACACTTGAGTGTTATGTTGACAAAGTGTGTGCGAGCAAATTCCATTAATGGTTTTTAAACATGTTGCCAACATCTTTATATTTATACAAAGTCAGTGCAGTGTGCAGTCTGATTACATTTGCATTTTTGGCGTTCATGCGTTGACGCTCATCCTGTGTGAATTAGTATTGAGGCAAGGCTTAGTATTGAGGACTGCTGAAGGAATTAGATCTATGATTGTCCCTTAATGGAACAGCCAGTCTAACAAGTACTCAAAGCTCACTTTGACTTCAAAGAATCAATTCCGAACTCAACATGGACATTTTTAACAATCTGGCAATTAAGTAAAATACTGACAAACTCAGACACCAGTGTAATCACTATTCTGTGCCGCACAGTGTCCAAAACTATACTTTTGACCTTGCTCATGGAGTCTTGACATCTGGCTCTCCACATCCTCCACTACACTTTTACCATTAGTTCTCAGTCACCACATCATAGTATTACTCAATCTCCCCATACTTAGTTACAGACAGTAGAGTTATGACAGTCTGACGCTGGAGCATTACTCATGTTCATTACTGCTTTGGATTTCAGTTGAAACAGAGTTTGTGTCTTTTTCAGTATCACCCCTTTGTGCAGTATCAAAGAAGTCCTCTTGGGTGAACAAAAACTGACCTCATGTTCAGTTTTTTTTTTAAATAACTTTTTGTCATGTTAGCATTGTAACTTAGCATGTCTGTGAATCTGCAAGTATAAATTAAAAACCGTCAACTGCAACATGCTACCAGTTACAAATTGATTGGCTTTTCTCCTAATACAGCAAATAAAAAGCTACATTACAGGTCCAGTGTGTCATAGATCTGTTGGCAGAACAACACCGCTAGATGCCCCGAACCTAAATGCTTCACTGTGTTCACCAGCTAGTCACTAACTTTGTCTCTCTGCTGTTTGGTGCTGGACAGGTAGCTTAGAGTGTGTTTATCAGAGCTATTTCTGCTGAAAACAGCCCCCTGCATGTGGAAACAATGCTGATGAGACCTGTGAGACTGAACCAAAACAGTAAAGTTGCTATGCAACCAAAACAATGAGCTGAAAGACACTCCACAGAGTTAGTTCTCTATGGGTTTATCACCATTGGCGATACCTTTTATATTACACATCATCATTTGACCCATTGTTCATATAAAGAAAATCAAGTTTCAGACTTTTAAATGTTTTGTGATGCTGTGACAGAAAACTTTACTCTCCAACAATGACTGATTTGGCACATTAAGAGGCATTAGATCTCAGGCAGAATCTAGGACATGTTTGACAAGACTTTAACTTGAAGAATTCTTTTGTTTGCACGTTTAATTTGGTAATGATGCGTACGCTCTGAGCTCCATTGCTTATACCTACTAATAGGCAGCAGTGTTGTGCTCATTAGTGAGTGGAGCACAGTGAGTCCCCATTTCTCCTGACATCCTGACTGTGTAAAGCAGTAGGGGAGATGTTACTGGTAGCCATCGCTCAACCTTAAGCATTCATTTCCACTAATACTTTGTGTTTTATAGAAAAGGGGGAAAGGCCTGCAGCCTCATATTATATTGCATGTGTTACAGGGAATTTGTGAAGCTGTATGAAACCTTAATGAATGACTAGCTTACAGTTTGGTTTACAGTCCTGCTGTTTTTCTCAGAAAGTAATGCCTGTTTCGTTTTTGTTTTAATGCTATTTTTTGCTTTTTTGCAACCACTGCTTGTTTTATTTACATGTATCTAAGTCCTAATGATGCTGCTTTACTGCGTTAGTTATTTCCCATGGTTCAGAGATATTAAAAACGCAGCACAGATTGTTTTAATTAGCTTCACATGTACCATAGTCAAAAAGAATTAAGTTTATTGGCTGTTTGTTTAGAAACATAGTTATTAGGAAGTGGCTCCTTTCTGTGTTTGTTACAAACATGGAAAATATGGAACACACATTGACTTTAAAGGCTCTGTTGGAAGACCATAGCAAAAATGATTTGATATGCTTTATACAGATCTATATTATAAATATTTGTTTTCATGATTATGATCATTTTGTCGTGGTATTGTTGTATGATGGATGTTTTATTTTGAAAAACAAGTGAAATCAAGGTAAACTGAGTCTTCTGACAACTTAAGAATTGTGAAAGTAAATAGTTTGTATACTGTGTGTGGGTTCAATACTTGTTAGTATGTTACCAGGGTATCCAGGGTAAGAGCTAATGACCACATCACAAAAACAGCAAAAAGCAAAACAACTGGAGGCAGCTTTCCACACACACACACACACACACACACACACTGGAACATCAACAAACACACTCTCTCAGCACAGCTCAGGTCAGCTTTTCTTGACCTTCTATTACTCATTTCAGGGAAATGAACAGCAAAAAAATGAGTCCTGTATTACAGATGCCAAACATTACAAGCTGTTGTCAGTTACATGGAGCTCTTCTCAAAAATAACCAAATTCCATGTTACCTTGTTTTTGTAGATGAATAGTCAGGTAACACTGATTCATCAGTTTGCTGTGAGCCAACAGCCACATGTGCATCTGTAAGTGTAGTAATGTTGAAATTCCCTCCTGTAGAGACTGATCTACTCAGTGTTTTTCTCCTTAAGGCAGTTATTACAACCAGCAGCTCAACATATGACAGTGATGACAGCTAAGAGGCCAACCAACCATACTCGGCACTGAGGGCACTCCTTACACACTTCCAGTCAGCTTCAGCAGTTTGATAACAACCTGAACCCTGCTCCATCTACTGAGCAGCTGAGGTATTACCACAGTGAAATGGGCTTTTTAGAGATATTTTTGGGCTTACTATGCCTTTATTTTTGATAGGTCGGGTGAAGATAGACAGGAAAGTGTGTGTGTCTGTGTATGGGGAGAGGTGACATACGGTATGTCAATCAATGTGAAAAAACTTGATTTAAGGCACATAATGAGATCAGAATTCAAATGCTACTGTACCTGTGAAAGTTTGGCAATAGTATGATGTACACCTATGATATATACCGTGAAATCAGAGCCTAACCGAGCTGGGATATTTGAGAACATTACCAATTTTAGAGGAGAAAACTACCGTAAACTACCGATTACCGATATGTTGGCTGATATAGTGAAATTTTGAGCTGACCTTTTCTATGTGGATTGTATGACTATGCAGAGGTATTCAGAAGGCTGTTGGCTTACACAAATAACGTTATTACAGAATATATAATTGAAATAAGTCATTTTTTTTCCTTCAATATTTTATATACATATATTTGGAATGTATTTTGTTTATGGACTTGTTCATTGTTCTCTGAGGATAATTATCCTGGTTGGGGCAATTAACCACGCCTGCCACCATAGAGCTTGGCAGCCTGTTGATGTGCATATGCATAAATTTGGGTGTGGCTCCAAGTTTTTCAAACATTCTGACCTGATGAAGTTCCATCTACGATCAAACAGTCCGGCTGTAGCGTTGCGTCTCTGTGTGTCTGAGTCAGCATGCAAGCTTTTTAGCATTTATTCATGTTGCCTTTTTCTGACAGCTTTGTACCTGAGTAATGTGCATATAACTATTTCCAATGCTAGCTGACATTGCTGAGAGCGTCTCCCTCTTTCTCTGTGCTGCTTGCCACAGTATTGGAAATCGCACTCTACTCTGCTGGATAAACTTTGCAGTGACACCAATATATTACTACTTTTTCTGCATTATATACCAGGTGGCTCACGTGATCTCAGGGGTAAATTTGTTCAGATTATCAGATTATATATAATATCAGATTATATATACACCGATACCAATACAATACCAATTATGTCTGTGACAGGCCAATACTGACCTATGTGAGACGGCAGAAATCAGCCAGCTTCCATAGATTTTGCGATACGTCTTTACCTCTTAGTTACCCTCCTCAAATACAAAGCTGCTTTTGGCTTTGAAGCATTAAATAAACAGTAGTCAAGGCTACATCTGTGGGAGAGAGGCTCCCGAACTCTAAAGGGACAGCTGGTTTCACATGTTTTTACACACAAACTGGAAATCCTCCACACAAGCTTATGTTTTTAGACCAATTCCATCCTTAGAGACATTTATTTTCAATAATTAACTGCGTTCTCTCACTGCCGATATCTGTAGGACTGTTGTGTAATATATTTTACTATAGTAACATATTTTCACTTCATAATAAAGCAGAGCAGTAAACCAGTGGTCATAACTGAGGTCATAGTTTGTTGTTGTTTGGACCTATGACTCATTCTTACCGGTTTACCAGAAACCACATCTCAAATGCTGGCCAATCATAATCTCTTTTTCCACCCCAGTTTGAATACACACGTCTGGTCATTGTATTGGGATATGAGCCATGAGCTAAAACGGCCTGTGAAACAGACTGAAGGGGGTGAGAAATCCTCATGTTTAAAGACTATATTTAAATAAAATGAATGGAAATTGCTTTTTACTAATTATTTAATAACTGTGTGTCATGGAATGCAATGACACGTAATTACTTCTCTTCAACAAAATACAAGGCACTCTTGAGCGAGCAAAGCACACTGACTGACGGAGAGATTTACTTTACTGCATTCTCTGTAAATAGCCTGGAAAACAACAAAACAAGAGTCATAACTGAGTAGGAGAGAGATTATTTGAGCTTTACTGATGGTTTGAGTCAGACTGGCATCTGTTCTCAGGTTTAATACGTCATTCATTAATGTTCTGTCCAAATAGTATTGCCTGTAAAGGCTGTGTGTAAACTGCAACCATTACTTTTACCTCAGTTTACCATCGTTCAATCACATTTTAGCTCGTAACTAATCATGGATGCATGTGTGTGCTACATGCATGAACGCGACTACAAAGCAGGCTGATATTGAAACAAAATAGGAAATGCAACATTTGCTTACATTTTGTTAATATTATATGTCTTAAAATGAATTTATTTAATTTAAAAACCACTAGAAGCAGCTCGCGTACCACCAGTGGCACATGTGGTGTGAGAACCAGTGACATAGACAATAACAAAAGTGTTGTCCACTTTATTTCTACAATTATCTGACACTCAATTAACAGCAACTGCAAGAGTACAGCAAAGATTGTTACTGCAATTGTGGGCACTTTATGGTTTTCAGATAACATTCTCAGATTTGTACATTGATTGATTGGCACGTTTGATCACTGAAGACCAACTATTCCAAATGAAATGAGAATACTAATATGTTGTGTATAGCACCATGAATGCAAGAAAGACACTGCAGAAACTGTAAGTGCAGTCCAACTGTGTGGTGAGTATTTCATAAGCACTCGCATCGTTGCAACAGTGACGTCAACTGTAACGACTCAAAACACTCGAGGACATTCAGAATAGCACCTTTAAACTTTCTCACATGATAAAAAAATGTTATAAAAGAATACAAAAACACATACGATAGATGAAACTCGCTAGCTAGATAGCTATAAGCCACTGTTACAATGTGCCATTGAAGATTTGTCATTACAATGCAGTAGATCCTCATTAACTCAAACCTTCTGGGACAGGAGGTTGTTTGAACCAGTGATGATTCAAATGACTTAAATAAATTAAAATAATAGGGGAAAACTGTTGAAAGACTTCCAAGTGCGGGCTGCAGACATTTTCAGAAGAAATCTGTCCCACAGTTAGATAACATTTGAAACTAACATACACAGTGATAGATAGCAAAACAAACAGTCTGGTAGTTAATAACTTCAGTGCTCGGTTGACATTACACTTTTTTACATTCTGCATTTTCAGATATTGATTAGAACGATGCACTTATAGGGCATTTGGTGATGTTTGTCAGTTCCGCTATAGAGTAGGCTCTGCTCTCATTACAACAGATTTCAACAGAACCTAGTTAACATTTTTAAAAAGTCTTCTCTTAGAAGACTTTTTCTTCTATGACATTTTAGTCACAGATGGAAGGGGGCACAGATCCACTTACTAACCATGTCCAACTAGTCTTGTATATTGGAGCGTCTTTCCATGGCCTAATGTGTCCAAGGCACAGGGTTTTGGGGAATTGCCTTGTGGGTAAGAGGCATCCAGAGGCCACTGGGAGGCAGAGTCATCTGTAAAGCAGCACAGAGGCTCAGTAGGGGTATGTCGAGACGGAGATGTAGATGATGAAGATGCTCTGGTAGGTAATGCGTCCCTGCAGCGAGATGGTGGTGGCCTGCACCTTGAGGCGCACCAGTCCCGGTCCATCCAGAGCGTGCAGGGTGAATATGATCCCCCTGCCCGCCTCGTCTCTGATGCCAAACACCCGGCCCATCGTGCCTGACTCCGATTCTTGCTCAAGTATGGTAAAAGACGTACGCTCTTGCAGGATGCCTGACTCTGAGAAAGCCGACAGTCGTACCACATTGTGATTGGCTGGAATGCCAGAGGGGAGAGTGAGCAGCTTGTACTGCAGGAGCAGAGGGGAGCCTCCTGCGGCGCAGTCCAGAGAGCAGGGTCTGTAGCAGGTCCTGTAAAGGTCAACAGGAAAGTGTCACTGACAAACAGACGCAATATACGTACAGTACCCCGGGCCTAATTATTTTAATTTTTCTGAAGTTTTAGTCATGCAATTACCCCGGGCTTCTTCCACTCTGATAGGATGCAGGGCAGGGTGTGTCCAGGCACTGGTATCCCCCTCGGGTATTAAAACACATCTGATTGTACCCACATTGGATGCCTTGTTCTACACATTCATCGATGTCTAGAAGTAGAGAAAGGGGTTAGCTCTAATAATTTAAAGAGAGAATCAAGTCGGTTTTTACATACAAGGAATTTGGTATCTTGGTGCATAACAGTATATCTAAAAAGATGAAAGCAAGAACTGCAAGTCTAGAAGTATAAATAAAAAATAGAAAATTAACAATAACAACAACAAACAATATAATATATGACTAATTTAAAGGAAAGAACTGCAGTTTTGTGCAGTTCAAAGTATATATATATATATATA
>NW_023339718.1:3771426-3818822 GCF_004916995.1 Morone saxatilis
TTTTATTTATTTGGTTTTATTTGTATTTATAGACCCGCTCATAGAAAAAGAACAAGCTCAGCCTGCAGCAAACAGACTTCAGATGGCCTGTGAGGCATTTGGGGACGGGGTGTTACCTCAGCTACAGTCTGCAGTTTACAAGGTACCCTGAAACATGCTTGTGTTTAAAATATTGAGTTTCCTGACATAGTAGTTTAAAAAGTCAAAGAACATAACTCTCTGTCTCTTTATATCAGTTAAAAGGTAAAGTAAAAATGTTTTGTGTTCATCTTTCCTCAGCTGGAGACAAAGTTCAGGGACCACACCAACAAGACCATGACCGAACGGGAGGAGCCCTTCAGATGTCACGTCAAATTTGCAAGCACCAACCTCCTGGAGTCATTCAGACACTGTGCATCTTCAGGTACCAAGAATGTGTTATCCACAATCATTAAAGAAACCATCTGTGTATTAGGAAGCAAATGTTATTAACACTGTAAGTTCATAAAATGGTAAACAATTCTGAATTTGTCATATTATTGACAATCCCATAAATGACCACAAGAGGGCACATACACACTCTCGCACTGTAATACTCTGACATTATCCATCATCAAAGTATCATAGTCAGTGCATTCTATGAGTGGTTTCTACCCATGTGCCCCGGTTATTAAGTCAGTTCAACTAATTAATATATTTTACTATTTTACAGGAATTGCCTCCACCCCTGTCACACCTCTGCTCTCATCTATTCCCCTAAAAGGAAGAAATTATTTTGTCATCACAGACAATGGCCCTGGACCCTCCTCACAAACGCACCAACCACAGAACTGATGGGTGACAGACCCTTGATTTAAAGGACTCACAGTGTGGCCATGTCCAGTTCACCCATGGTTTGCTTTCACCATTCATTGATCTCCTTCTGGGGAAATATATCAATAGTTGGCAATAGACTATTTTCTTTTTATTATCTTCTGTTTAAGTGGCAGGTTGTTACTGCCATCAAATGTTATATATGTCCAAATTGAATATAAAAGCATGATTTTTAATATTTATGACTTGTATCCTTTTTATGTCATTTCACCCCATGCACTACTTATCATTCAGTCTTTTTTCAGTTCTTTTAAGTCCAAATTAATTCAGCCAAAGCCAATATGAGGCATCAGCCGTCTGAGTTATCCAAATCAAGTGGGTATCTTCCAAAGTGACAGTCTGTGTAGTCCAAATGTCCCTTCCCACACACTATGGCCCATTCACAAGGGAAAACAAAAACAAAACGGACCTTTTCAAATTTGTGCATTTGCTTATATAAGAATTGTAACCAAGACATGTAATGAGTGGGTCAGTTCGTGGTGGACAATGTGATTGTGACACTTTCTAAATTACCTTTTGGCATATCTGTACTGCAATTTCTTATTACTTGGAAGCAGACATATGGCAATGTCAATTTATCTGTAATAAGCTAATATTGATAATATCAGAACAACCAATGTTTTGATGAAGCTCAGTTGGGAACTCTACAGCCTTATTAGAGTTAGGATATTGAATTGCTAAACTGGATACCACTTCTTATTTTGGACTCGGCTACAACCCACAATAATCTGTGTATGGTTCACACAATAAATGCCTCAAAGGCTTTCTGTGTGACATAAAACAATACTGTTACACTAACGCTTGGAGAAAGAGGAAATGCTGAGTTTTTTATTTTTATTTTTAAATAATACCACCCTATCCAGACACAGGAACATACGTATTTATTAGAAAATAAACCATAGTGCAAATAGTAAGCCATAGTAAACCTTATTTTGCAAAACGGAAGTAGCACACTTCTACCGGATGTGACGCAGCCTCAACTGTCCTGACCGTCCTCTTGGTGGAAGGTGGCGAAGCAGCCTTTCAGGCAAAGCTGAGGGCTTTAATGCTCCTGTTCATTCAATGCTGCTGCTGGGGCTCTCTGCCAAACACAGACTGTACTGTCAACACAGAAACATGGCTGCCTCTGCAACGGGCAGGGCGAGTAACAGAGATAACGCTGCCACGGACAGTCCGAAATGTCACGAAGAATCTCTGTCGCAGTCTCGGGAAATAATAAAACCCACCATCACGGAGCTGACCAAAGAAGTGAGGACGAACATCCTCTGCACCGTGGAAGGATGTGGCAAGATTCTCCCCAACACACCTGCATTGAACATGCACCTCGTTAAGTCACACAGGATAAAGGTAGACACTTTTAAAAACCTGGTTGATTTTCATATGGGGTTTAGACTTTTACCTAACTGTAATGCTAATTGAGCTAAGTCAGTGTCGTGAAACCACTGACAGAAAACTGGAAAACGCAAGTCATCCACAACAACAAGTTGGTTGTAGCTAACGCATAGTTGTGATGCTTAGCAAGCACGACGTTACAGTTCACGTTGGGTAAAAGTTTCTTTAAAGCGAGTGGAGCTCCGTGACTTTATCCGCTAACACCGCTGCTACACCCTAACTAACGTTAGCTAACATTAACTACGAATGTAATCAATGAATCAATTAATGACTTGGATGATTGATACTTAGCGCATTTTTCGGTTCACGTCTAGCTAATGTAGTTTTATGAATGAATATAAGCTGTAAAAATTATAATGTTTCAATGTGGTCAACTGATATAAGTTCTGTGTGTGTGTGTGTGTGTGTGTGTGTATGTATGTACAATGTACTCTAGTATTTGGAATATGCTCCAAAACACCCTTTCTAGTGTACAGTTGTAGGCAGGGACTTCTCACGGGACCACAGACCACTATTGATTGTCTGAGTCTAATAAACAGTCTGCCACCAATACTACACAGTCAGCAAAGTGGAGGCAGTCAAAGCATTTGGTCTGCTTTAGACCCTGGTTCTCTGATCCTCACTGGACTGGGCTTGCTTTCGTGGGAGGCAGTAATTCACTGTTTCCCCAGCATGAATGAAGTTCTTCTGCAGGGAACGGCTGCCTTTTGTCCTGCAATAGACTAAGCTCTTTGTTTAAAATAGGCGAATGTGAGAATTTGAATTAGCTTTTAGAAGTAGTCCATGTGGCCCAGCTAGAAGAGTGCTTAAAGGCCCAGTCAGCGGTTGTACCATATCAGTTCAATTTGAGGTTTAAATCTGTTACTTAGTCAGTTACTGTTTTACTCCAATTTGCCTAAACATCACCGGCATAAACAAATCTTTAAGAGCTAGAGAATACTTTTGATGGTCTATATTTGGTTGCTGTTCATTGTTAATCCTTGTACTAAAAGACACGGCAGTCACTGTGAGAGTAACGGCAGATTCAGATGCTGTGTTTTGCCTTTTTTCGTGCACCCACACTTGCCTTTAAGGGGTGTACGCAGCTATGTTGAACTTCTGTCCGCATTGGTAATGATACATTCTGGCTGACATGATGACACATTTTTTTTTTTAAATGCTGGAACAGCTCACTCTCTGTGCTTCCTCTGCATTATTCATGAAGTCCGAATACAAGAATGAGGCATGATGGGGTGGCACCATATCTGTTTTGTGTCCACTTTAACGTTGCTGTAGCTCTACTGTATCTGTATGTATATCTGGTCGTAAAGACTCACTCAGCTCAGTTCAGACTCATTTGATAAGTTTAATGTGACTGGCTTTGACTTGGCTTTTAGTCGTCAGCTACTGACTGATTACAAATAATGTCTCGACATCACTCAGACTTCAGCCTAAGGCCACATGTAGCTGAGGCCAACTGTCAGAACATACATTTTTAGTGATTATGATAAACCAGAGGGTGCGTCAGCTGTTCTCCCTGTAGTGTTACAGCAGATGGAGGTGACCTTGACCACTGGAAGGCTGCAGTATTAATGATTATGGAGCGTGAAGGTTTTGTCTGTTTTCACCACGCAGGGTACATTCAGTGTAGTTGCTGACTTTAAAGGACCAGTGTGTGGGATTTGGTGGCATCCAGCGGTGTACGTGCAGGTTGCACTACTGGGCTACTGTAGAAACATGGCGGTTCAACACCACAGCCTCCATGGCCTCCATTTTGTTTATCTTAGAATGTGTCATTTTTATCTACATACGCCTAAAAAACAGCACATTCTAAAGTAAAAAAAAAAAAGATTCTTATTTTCAGGTGTTTATACTCATGATGATGAAAACACACCTGTGAATGTTATATTACGCGCATCTGTCCGCCCCATTCTTGTGAACACAATATCTCAGGAATGCCGTGAGGGAATTTCTTTAAATTTAATGGAAACGTCCACTTGGACTCAAGGATGAACGGATTAGATTGGTGGTCAAAAGCTCAGGTTACTGTAACCTCTCAAAACACATTTTAGCCATCATTCCAGAATTGATTTCACAATTAGTGACCAGTCAGACGGAAAAGTCACTGTGACCTCAAGATGACTTTGAGGAACGCGTCATAACTCAAAAACTGATGCGGTAATTACGACAAAATGTCACACTGATGTTTAATGGGGTGCAGTGATGAAGTGGTGACGTTTTTTTACCCAAAGGGTCAAAGGTCACCTTCACTATCACATCCTCATGTCCTGGAAATATCCTTTATTGGCCATTATTCAGCACCATACCTCAGGCACAGAAGGGCAGATTGGGACCATATTTCACAGTCGGTGGCTGAATTGCTGACACCTTTGACTCATTCCACAGACGTCGACCGGGACGACACAATGAGTAAACAACAACTAGCACAGTATGGGCTTTTATCTGTCCATCACATCCATTCTGCCTTTCACTTCCTGCCTCATTCTGAATTCCAAGCGCCATCGCAATCATATGAACCCAGACAATGTATAGATCTTTTTCACAACCATTCGGACATGAAATAGTAGGGTAAACACAGCTGCTGTCAGTGATACTAATTAAGGTTCTGTTCTATTCAGATTAAACAGAGTCAGGGCTGTTGCTGTTGTGCATGCTGGCTCACTGGAAAGGCTCTGCTCCACTAAATGGAACAGAACCTTAACCAGAATCATTGATAACATCTGTGTGGACCCTACTATTTCATGTCAAAATGGCTGCTGTGAAAAAGATCTATTACAGTTTAATTGAACTTCTCACCTTTACAGCTCCTGCCATTGGGTAAGAGCTGGTAACCTGGGGGGCACAGACACTGGAAACTGCCAACGGTGTTTCGGCACTCGTGTTGACACGGCTTCCTGAGCGCACACTCATCTACGTCTGTACAGAGAATAACGTAAAGGGACGAGTGTGAGAGTCACAAGGTCGACAAGACAGTCTTACGTGTGCTGGTTTTATTGAAGCACACTCACCAACACATGTGCCGTCCCTGTTGGTGTACCCCACAGGACAGCTCTGTCTGGTAATGCGAGATACCCCATGAGAACGGGACAGGATTGGCTGGCCTAGAGACGACACCAGCTGTGGGCGGAGTCTTGCCCTGACTCTGGTGCCATTGGTGAAGGTCTGACCTCTCTCTAGCCCCGCACAGGAGCGCCCGTCGCCAAGCAGCACAGTACCAGGAGGGCACAGGCACCTGAAGCTGCCAGGCACATTGCGGCACTGGTAGGCACAAGGGTTCGATGTCTGCAGACACTCATCGATGTCTGAAAGGTAGAACAATGCTCAAGTGAATTCTCGTGCGAGAGTGTTATTTGTGGGTTATATTACGAAACCGACACAGCAGATGCCGTACCCAGACACGGGAGGCCTACTCCCTGGGATCTGTAACCTCTGGGACACACACAGCCGTAACCTCCGATTGTGTTCTGACAGATCTGAGTGTAGCGACACATGTGACTTCCATCCTGGCACTCGTCAATATCTGAAAAATATACAGTATATCAGAATTGCAGAAGACACAGCATTACATTTGCAATTCCAAAAAGTGTTTTGAAAAATCAAGACATAACTGTGATACCTTAAGTATAATAACAAAAGACTGCGATTGTGACAACTAGCAGCCTCAATCTCATGCCAGTGGTGCTATTGGGACTATAGGGTTTCTGAAAATGAAGACCACACTACCATAAACTCTGGTGCATCCTGTTATAAAGAGGATCTTCGGTCAGAGGTTTTCTCTGAGTAACAATTAATGGAGTTTTCAAAAAGCATTTGTGAAGGACGAGCCGTAACCTCTTGCTGCTTTGTGCCCTAAAATCATCCTGTGAAATCTGACCGGGTGTTCACACAGTGCAGTGCAGAGGTCTGTCAAAGCTGCCAATATTATCACCAACAGTCCAGTTGGCTTCCAATAATTATACAGATGCAGACAAGAGCTGGGGGCCTTGTTTATGAAAAAGCATGACTTGCACAGAAAACCACGTATAAGTAGTTATTTATAAAGACCTTACTTTGCCACGGAATTGATCTTATCTCTAATCAAAACTAGACTTGCTTTAAGTGATTTTCCTGCTGGTTATGTAGGAATATTTCAGTTTGAGACACATATGTGCCCAAGCCTGTGGTGAGCTTTGCAGTGGCTTTATTAACAATGTGATAGGAATTATGGATGCCTAGTATTTACAGTTTAAGGTGGGGGTTCAGGATTATGGTAGGAACATTTTCACTGAATTAACACCTGAAAGTGCCATTTCCTGAAATATAGAGCCTTTAACAATGACCAGTAAAGCTGCTCTTTCACTATAAAGCTCAGTTTATTGCACTATTAGGCCTATATATAAAAACATATATAAGTTTTTCATGGTGTTTTGTACTTTCAGCAGTAAGTGACAGATAAACGCAGACCAAGGGCAACCATTTACTGCATACTGCTGTGAGAACATAACAATTAGATGATAATTATCCTGATCAGCCACCGTCAGTAATCAATACACACACATTAAACCATTAATCAAGCCAATGACTATCAGCAGACAACATTATCTTACTTTAGTGTTTCTGTAGTGGCAACAAAACCTTAAAGAAATATGCATAGCAGTTTGAAAAGTTCCCTGTACTATTTGGGGAAAATAGTACACCAAACTCCCTTTAAAAAACTATGTTTTAACAATTTTTTCAAGAAGCCGTAAAAACCTGTAACTCTAGAAACAAAAGATAGTGTGTCATTTGTTGACAGTCTTGAAAATTCGGCATCAATAAAATCCATAAAGATAAACTTTCTTTTTGTACAAGCTTCACATTTCGTCGCCTCAGCTCACCAGCTGTGCTGAGTGGGAGAAGACCATGGGAATAAATAAAATAAGGGCCGGTTGGTGGATCAGATTTATGCCGAGTTAAACACTGACTTAAAGCACAGTTGATTCACAGTCTATCGTGTGTGTGTCTTGTATGTCAGTCTTTCCTGACTAAAACCTCATTTGTACAAGCATTTTGTAAGGGAAAATGGCTAAGTCAGGTGCTGTGAATTTGAGATTTATACATCACAAGTGCGTAAGTTACAAATGGGCTTCTTAAAACCTGCACAAGCAAGGTTTTTTATGCTCAGTATACTTATAAATCGAACGTAAGCACGCTGTCAGAAATGATCTTAAGGCTAAGTATAAGCTAAGTATAAATTTAGGAATATTTTTTATAAATAAAAGTTCACTGTTGAAGGATAAATGAATCAGTGAATCAGTGTTGTTTTGGAGGTTGGAACCAAATCTATGAGTCCTTCAAGGCATAACTGACTTAATGTGTCTGCAAATGAATTAACAAATGATTTATTTATGGGCAAATGCTACATTTAGCACCTTCTAAATAAAGTATAACTGCCACTAACCCACACAGGCTCCATTCTCTGCTTTGGTCATGCCAGCTGGGCAGCTGTCGAAACACTGGTATCCTCCCTCTGTGTTACGGCACTCCTTGTGAGCCGGGCAGACGTTTCTCATGCACTCATTGATGTCTGTAAAAGGGAAACCATTACAACAGAGCTGTTATGGATTGTCAGTTATCCACTGGCTCAACAAAAATTCTGTTGAAAAATAATCTCTTAAACCTAAAATGCCTTGACTGGAAAGCTACAAATCTCTTAACAAGTTATGTGACTGACCGATGCAGCGGTGTCCTGACAGCTGGTACCCTTGGTGGCAGATACAGCGGTAGGAGCCCAGAGTATTGAGACACTGATGCTGACATGGGGACAGAGCAGACTCTTGGCACTCATCCACATCTGAAACACACAATCGACACATCCGGCTCAATCAATCTACCACGGACATCCATTATGACATAATGTATGTTAAAACATGAGATTATTCTTTATTGATTATTGCAGGAACAACAGGATTCAACCAAAAACAACAACCCCAGTTAGAGTAAACTGTTATGTCTCCGTATAAAATGTTGTGCAGTTGAACAGTGATTAACAGTGACTTGCCTTCACAGCTGGTTCCTGTTACGCTGGGCTTAAATCCCGGTCCACACTTGGCCTGGCAGCGATATGTGCCCACCGTGTTGACACACTGCTGGTTGTAGTGGCACATGTGCGAGCCCTGGGAACACTCATCTATATCTGCATGGCATTAAGTGAAACACAAGTATAAGGCTGAGGCACGGGATGAACTGGAAGTGAAGATAATGCAGGCTTAAACAGATGATTTTCTCCTTTACTTAACTAGAACATTAGCATTGGATATTTGGTGATTAATCACAAAAACTCCAGCAGGCGTGTTGCTTCTTGTCTCACCTTGGCATGTGTTGGTCTCAGAGGAGATGGTGAAGCCAGAGGGACATGCACAGGAAAAGCCTCCCATGATGTTGTTGCAGGAATGAGAGCAGGGAGACTGGAGCGCACACTCATCTTCATCTAATAAGGACACATTGAATCATAATAAAAAAAACTGGTATGGTGACAAATGTTGAAAGACAAATGAGGCATAAAAAATGAAAGCAGCATACCAGCACAGTAGGAGGCTGTGTCAAGAGTGAAACCTTTAGGGCACGTGTCTCCATAACCATCTGCAAACAGAAGAAGTTCAGTTCATAGCTGCTGCAACGTTCAGCAACAGTATTTCATGTGTGGTATGTTAAGTTTTAAATCATTGTAATTTTTTCCCCCAGACCTGGTATGAGAAGGCTGGCAGTGATATGGAAGTCCAAAGAGAGAGTAAACATGTTGTAGACGCTGTTCATCCCGGAGACCTTGAGCAGCTGGAGCAGAGGGCCCTGGCGCTCCTCCTGGCCCTCATAAATAATGGTGTGATTGCAGCGCAGAACCATGGGGTTTCCTCCTCTCTGGTGGGTCTGCGATGACCACGAGTACAGCTGCCCTTGGCCTGTCTGCAGATATGACTCATCAAACTCCTGCGGGACACAAAAAGAAAGCGGGTCAGAGAGGAGCTGAAGCCGTGCCGACACATTATGTAGTGAGATCCGTTTGAGGTCTTTAATCACAGATTGTAGTGACAGCGGTAAACGCACCTGAAGGCTCAGATGAGCTGATGATAATGAAGGAGGCACAAATCCGTTAATTACAATGTCAATTAGCAAAACTCCCTCAGAATCCAGACCTCTGGCAACGTGCGTCAAACGAAGGACCTCCCCTGTTTAAAGAGATTAAAAAACAGTAAAATCACCACTTATTTACAAGCACAAGGTAGCATGCTGAAACTGTTTAGAAGTAATAGTCTGCATGTGTAAACTCATGAATGTCAGTGGCAGTGAGTGGTGCCATCTGCTGGTTGTTTTGTAAACTACAGAAAAGTCAGTTTGTGTCTGTGTGTAGTTTGTGCTGCAAACACGTAATTTATGCAAAACTTAGCATGAATACATGAGTGATATATCTGCAAAGCCTGCATGGTTTTAAGTGCAGTATCTGAATAATGTACAAGAGGAGTTGAGCAACTGGCCAAGCTCCCAAAACCTTTATACATAATGAGTGAAAGGTTTGAATTATCCATTGGCTAACACTTATTACTGATACATGTAACAAAAAAAAAAAAAAAAAAAGCGATCCTGGCCGAAACTTACCAGTCTCAAACTCCAGCTGAGACTCCTGTCTGAACTGGCCCTGAGTGAGGGAGTAGCCGTTTCTGGCTTCCCCGCTCTGCAGCACAGTGGTCCAGTAGATGGGAGCAAAAACAGACACCAGAACCCGCAACAAGGGACCTACAAGGAAACAGCATCAGCTCTTGGCTGTGAGCTAGAATACAATAAATGCAGCCTACTTGAGATTAGGACCATATCCCAAAAATGAGCTCTGCTGTTTTCACTTCTTGAAAGTGAAAACAGAACAGAACGTACTCCAGTGTTTCCCCAAATTCACGTCTATCAACTATCTAGTGACTAGTGTACTGAATCTGTAAATACAACTGTGGCTCAGAATAAAAAAATATTAAAATTTTCATTTTAAATATAAAAAAAATAAAGAATATAGGTTTCTTTTGGGGAAAATATATATTAGAGTTAAATTGTTTGTGTCTGTCTGTAAAAACTTGCTCAACCTTCGGCATTGAAATTACTTGGAGCTCTCTCTGGACGTGTACTGTAGTCTTCATACTACAGTACCGCAGAATGAATAGCGGATATAATGTGCAGTCACTCACCCACACTGGGGGGGATGTTGTCCAGGCGGGCATGCAGAGTGCTGCTTCCCTCTTCCTCATTGTCTGTAATGTTGGCCTCCAGGAAGGACACACCGAACTCCCTCTCGTTCACCATGCCTATCAGGCTGCCTCTGGTCTTACGAGGAGTCTCTCCTTTCACCGCCAAACAGACAGAAATGTGGTGAGTTTACAGGGACTTTAAATTAAATGTCCCATCTAGCTATGACAACGCATAACTTATGACATTGACCAGGATATGACATTATATCTGTACAATATGTTATGAAACACTAAAGCAATGACATTAAAATATAAGCTACTGTCCCAAGTGAAGTAAGAGATATTTTTTTACCTGGACAGAGACCAGTTTGACATTTCCTAGAATCAATACTGGGACCACTGCACGACCGGCCACCATTGGCTGGTTTTGGGTTGTTGCATAATCTAATTCGTTCTTGGAAGCCTTGACCACAGGTGCTACTACATGGAGCCCATTCCTCCCAGTTAGAGTAGCCTCCATTGACTGTTGGAGAGATAGAAGAAGAGAAAATGAGCAGAGTTTTGAGTCTAGATTCTGTACAAACATAACAAACCAGGAGCTCCCAGAAAGCCTTCCTGGAGGGAGGAAAATAATGACAGAAATATAAAAACACACAGTGAATCATATCAGATGAAACCAACTTTTGACAAAGAAAAGAATGAGACATAAATAAGAGGAAGTAGGACGTAACCTTGGATGTGTGTAATTATAAGCACAGAACTCACTCTGAACCTTGAGAGTAATAGTCCTCTCAGCCGTTCCAGCTTCACTTTCAGCCACACACTGGTACTCCCCTTCATCTGCAGCCTATAGATCAAACAGGTAGAGAGAGTTCGGCTAATTGGTACTCTGAGGAACAATTTTCCTCTGATAGGGCCACAAACCTCCAGGACAAAACTGTGCCTCAGATCACATATAGTTTTATTTTAAAAGAAAGCTTTTTCTACTGGGCAGTTGAGATTTTATTCCATTGAATTCTTTGTCATAATAGATATTATTGGGCTGGAGAGAGGAAATTTCGCATTAGAGTGCTCTGTGGGAAGGACAGTCATCTGTCTGTGAGAAAGTCTCAACTGCAGGCTGGGCAATTACAGCAGCAGTTAGAGAACTAACAAGGTTACAGGCTAAGGAAAGAGGGGCAGCGTCTGGGAACATCCAGCTCTCTGTTTGTCTCCACCCTCTGCTGCTAATGCTGTTAGCCTTTCTGACTGAACTGAATCTGATTTAGATGGGAGCAGGACGCTGCAGGACAGTCACACACTGTTCCTCCACCCAAGGGGACTGCAGATGAAGCCTGGACAGGATGAATACGGCTCTATTGTTCTCCAAGACATGAAGCAATTATTGATGTAAGTAGTTTGCTCAAGGGGGCTTAATCATTCAAACTTGAGCAAAACTTGTCTAGAGAGAGGGTTACTGCTCTAAAATGTCAGAAATAAAGCACAAAAAAAGAAAGGGAATGCTGTATTTACAGTGACACTGTAAATGACCAAGGATCCGTTGTGAAGCGCTTGCATTCGGAGGGAGCGGAGCAACGCTTTTCCATCCCGGAGCCAGCGGAGGACGGGGCTGGGGTCTCCATGGACTGGACAGTCGAGCACAGCAGAGCCACCCTGGATGACTGTCTGAGACATGTGGGCTTCACCCTTCAACACTGGAGGCTCTGGAGACACACAGCACATATTTATAAGATCAACAGGGTGATATCAGTGTGTGTAGAAAGTTAAATGAATAACCCTGACCAAAAAGCTCACCTCTGATACGGACAAACGAGAGCGCTCGGATGGAGCCCACACTGTTTTCTGCTATGCACACGTAGGTCCCGGCGTCACTCACAGTCACATTCTCAATAATGATGGAGCTCCTGCCAGCCTCATCAACAGTGGCACCTGGAATGGTTTTAACCGTGTGTAACATGGTTCAGTGTAAACTCACAATACTGTAATAGGTTAAAGATTACAACAGCAAGACTGATTAAGCCATGTTTTTGTGATCTGTAATACTGTCTTAGTACAGAAGCGCTGTGCAGCTCACCATGTAAAGGAAGATAGTACCTGGGTAAGGGCTGTTGTTGACGGTCCAGGAGATGACAGGAGAAGGTGTTCCCTGAGCGTGGCAGGACAAGGCCAGACTCTGCCCTTTGTTCAGGGTTACATCACCTGGCAGCTCCTTGAAGGCAGGCCTCATGTTGATGGACAGGCGGATGTCTTGTCTCACAGAGCCTGCTGCATTGGTAGCCACACATGTAAACACACCAGCATCCCCTGGCTGTGTGAAGAAAGCAGTCAGAACTGCTTTATATGCCCCAAAACTAGACACAGATGTAGTTCATGATGTATAAAAGAATGTGGGTTGTACTGCTAACCTCAGCCCTCTCGATGATCAGCTCTCCTGATCGCAGGACGGTGAATTTGCCGGGAAGGTTGGGCACAGTGGTACCATCCTTCTCCCATGATACTCTGGGCTCTGGTGAACCCTGAGCAGCACAGGGCAGCAGCGCCTGAAATCCTTGAATGACTGACAGTTCTGTCTGCGCTGGAGGAATCATGGGTGGGACTGAAATGCAACCACATCCGTTTTATCAATGAAACTTTTTAACATTAACCTGCTATTTTATGTCTTTACATAAAATCAAATGGCTTAACTCACCTTGAATAACCAGCCTCATGTCATGGCTGGCTCTGCCGGCAAGGTTTTTGGCTGTACACGTGTACAGGCCTGTATCACTGCGCTGGGTAGAAGTAATTGCCAAGGTTCCGTTGGCAAAGACACGTATATGAGCGCCGTCAACCACAGGCCTCCTGTCCTTATGCCAAGCTACTTCAGGTTGGGGCTGCCCATCAGCCACACACTCCAGGCTGACGGGCTTGCCTAGCACTGCAGTGTACTCCACACGAGGCACACTCAGCACAGGTGGAACTGGAGAAACATTAAATTACCAAGTTGTTACTGGAGTTAGCAGATGCATATGTGACACATAATCTGATTAAGGGGGAAAAACACGGAGAAACTGTGAGATCCACAGTACCTTGAAGGACTAGTTTGGTCCTGCCCACAGCTAGGCCAGCGTCATTCTTTGCCAGGCACTGGTAGGTCCCCGCATCACCAAGTGTGACACGGGAAAACTTCAGAGCTCCATTTGAGAGCACAGCAAGCCTGTGACCTGCAACAAAGTCACATCACATGAGCATGGAAATCAGATCATAATGCATGAATTCCAGTGAGACCTATGGAGTTTGATAGAGCAGACTGAATGCTGTCCAGTCTGTAAAAGCAGGTAAGTTCAATAAGTGTTTTTCCATGAATGTTACAGATACCAAATGTTTAAGTAAGCACCAGTGGCAGCATCCACCGTACAGTAACAGTGTGTTTAAAAAATTAGTGTTCAAAGTTGTGATAGTATTTTTTTAAATCATTACCTGTTGCTATGGGAACTCCCTCTCTTTGCCAGGTGATGGACGGCCTGGGGAAGCCTTGAACCTCACAGGGGAGAACGGTCCCATGATGTAACACCACTTGCACTTCCTCTGCCATTGGCCTGATCTCTGGGGGCTCTAAGTACACGGGAGAACAAATCATTTGTCATGTGTGTTTACATGTTTTATCACATGCGTTCCAACAGCTAGTCTATGACAGCCTACCTTGCACAGTGAGGGAGATGTGTTTGTGAGCCACTCCGGCTGGGTTGCGGGCTGAGCATGTGTACCTGCCGGCATGGCTTGGCACAGCAGCGGTTATCTCCAACACTCCTGAATTAGTTAGTGCAAAGAAAGTTTAATGTCATATTTAATGAGCAGAAACATAAGCCTTGCCCTCTGGCATTATTGTTCTAGTAGAGCAAGAGCTGTGTACAGTGTCCTTTAGTGTCTTACCAGTGGGAAGGACACGATAACTTCCACCTCTGGATCCCAGTTTGGCTCCACCCTTAGTCCAGGTGACAGTGGGCTGAGGGCGTCCTTGTACTTGACAAGGCAACACCACAGGAGACATCTTCACAGCTGTGACCGTCGTGACATCGTCCTCAATAGATGGAGGGACTGAAAGAGCAAATAGTAAATTCATCAATTCAATCATCTCAGAGGGCTTTCTACTGTCTGCTTATTGTACAGAAGTCAAAATCAATACCTTGCAGGGTGACCTCAACGACCCTGCGCTCCTCGCCCACATCATTGACAGCCGTGCACTCAAAGTAACCTTCATCCTCACTGGACGGTGACAGAAGAACCAGGGACCCAGAGGACAGTAACCTGGACAGAACAGCACAACTGCATCAGCTTTTAAGTTTTTATGGCTTTTTATTTTTTTGCAGTGTACACATTGTGTATTCAAAGGGAGTCTGGCCATAGCTTTGTCATCTTTACCTGTATGCAGCAGGCTGCTGGCTGCTATCGAACGGAGTGCCGTTCCTCTTCCAGGATACTTTAGGTGGGGGTATGCCTGTAGCCTCACAGCTCAGCACAGCTCTAATCCCTGTGGTTACTGTCACATTGAAGGGACCCGGATTGATTGAAGGACCCACTGATGGGAGACAAAACAGATTCACATGTGAGATATGAAATGGGAGAAAAAAGCACCACCAGAGTCAATAAGTAAGTCATAGTTTTTCTCTACTATATTTACCAAACACCCGCAGATCCACTCCCCGGTGATCTGAGCCAGCCTGGTTGAACACAGTGCAGAAGTAGCGACCAGCATCACTCAACTGAACCCCATGTACACGCAAGGAGCCCTCTGATAACATAGTGTACCTGAAACAAATACACAATAAAAAGATAAATGGATGGATGGATGGATGCACCACAGTGTGTAGCTGTTTGTTGTTTTTGGTATCACAAGTAAAAAAAAAAAGTAAATATAAGAAGGATGTTTACTTATTGTTATCTTGAGTTATGGGGAAGCCATCTTTCCTCCACATGACCGTAGTTGAAGAGTCACCTTCAACTTCACAAGGTAGAACTGCATCCTGGCCGATATGTGCGGTCACTACTGAGCTGCCCTCCTTTATTACCGGTGGTACTGGAGGAATAAAGTGACATATTGTATGTAGAACTATTTCCAACATGTATTTAAATGACTTTTTTATCGACAGGCCGACTTACAGAGAATCTCCACAGTGAAAAACAGACTGGTGCTTCCAGCCATGTTGGTGACCACACAGCTGTACTGGCCGCTGTCCTCGGGCCTGACTTCCTGTATCTCCAGGTACTGACCCCCGGCCAGCCGCTGGATACGACCACCCAGCTGATATAACAGGAGGAGAGCGGGGAAAACAGAGGCATGTAAGTCAGAAGAGGTGGCTTTTAGATAAAATACCTGTATTGGGGTTTTTTGCGGCTCTACCTGAAGTTTGGCCTCATCCTTAAACCACTCTATGTTGGGAGCGGGGTCACTGTCAGCCAGGCACTCCAAGGTCAGATGTCCATTAACTGGCACTGTCAGTGTCCTCACATCACCAGAGCCGACGAGGGTTGGAGGGACTGAAACACAACCAGTGATTCTTAAAAAGTGGACCTCACTGATGTGAATTACAAAAAGTTTGTAATGGCAACATACACATATGTACACACACTATATGCTAAAATGCTTCTTTAAACAAAGACGAGCTAGGTAAACACATGTGGCCATGTGGAACAGATAAACTCTGGGGCCAGATGTAAAAATCATATGTTGGCACTAAAAAATGACATGCTTAGCTTTCCACACAGAGCGCGGCATTTATAAAGAAGGATGTGTGTTTAGCTGATGATCATGATTCAGTTTTATGATGCAGCTGAGCTGGGTATGTCATAATAATGCAAAGACGGAATATAACATGAAAAATTTGGGAACTTTGCTCAGAGCATTAATCTCAACAGTTTAATAGGTCTCAGCAACGTTGCAAATAATCAAATTTATAGAAGCATTTTATTCTAGCATGAAGAAATAGGTAGAACAAATGTGAAGAGGTGTAAGGATGCTGCACAGTGTAGCGTAAATTAAATCAAAACACATGTATGAAAATGCCCTTATACCCTATGTACGTCATATTGCGTGCAGAACAGCACACACAATGTAATTCTGTGCATGACTGCAGCCAGAAAATGCTAATGCCAGACCAAATCTGGTTTTACTTTTGCGCAAACACCGATCTTTACTCCTCAGAGCACACAGAGCTTTATTCATTAAGTTCCAGGTGCAAGCAAGAGAGGAAGTTAAGAAAGAAACCGGGGACATGATAGATTTCTTCCAAGTTTAAAAAAAGCGCAAGAAGAGCTTGTGTCACCTTGGACTCGGACCCAGTAGTTTTTTCCATCCTCTCCAGCCAGGCTGCTGGCCAAGCAGGTGTAGAGACCTGCATCCTCCACCTTTAAAGAGACGACATTAATCAGCTTGAGTGGCTCTTTCATGACAGTGCTGTATTTGCCTGGACTGATGCTAAAGCTTCAGTCTCCCAGTTGTTTGGCCATGTACAGATAAATATTCATGCTTTGTTTTTGCTTCGATTCATAATTTGTATGAAAAGACTGGACACATTAAAGCTGCATAAGATATATTGAGATGGATTTCTTTCCAAAATTCTCATTGCATCCTTTTTTGCACAAAGTGCTCACATCTACAATGTTTTTACAATAAAACTTTGATTATTGCTGCTTTGCAAAATTGTCAGATATTATCCAATTGAAATGTACCTGAACTTTGCTAATCCTGACAATGTGTCCATCCTGCTGAACAATGTCAGTTCCTTCCAAGGGGCGGCCATCTTTGAGCCAGCTGAGGGTGGGAGGTGGGACCCCGACAGCGGAGCACTGCAGCTCCAGTGGACTGTTTACTGCGATGGTCAGCTCTTCTGGAGAACTAGAGCTGGAGATCTTCGGAGGCTCTGGATTAGAATGCAGAAAATGTTTTAGCTCAGTTGTTGTTGAACTTTAAGTCAGAGATAAATTAAATAAACAACAGTTTTGGGATTTACCGAGCACGGTGAGGTTAAAGCTCTTTGTGCTGCTTCCAGCCTGGTTACTGGCCATACAGCTGTAGAGGCCTGCGTCTGAAGGCGCTACGTCAGGCAGCTGCAGCCGAGTCTCCTGTCCATCCAGCAGCAGGTTGCGGTGAAGGGACAGCGGCTGGCTGTCCTTCATCCAAGTCAAAGTCGGAGGGGGGATGCCACGCGCTTCACAGGTTAACGTCACCAAGGATCCCTGGACTACTGTCACTGGCTCCACTGGTTCAACATGATCCACACCTGGAGGCACTGCACACCACACACACACAATATGAAACACTCGGAGCAAAAATGCCACATATCAGTTTTAGGGAATATTAGTATGTTATGATTGTACCTTGGACCTGGACATCATAGCTGAGCTCGGCGAGACCAGCTTGACTGCGCGCCACGCATGTGTAAGTTCCAGAGTCGGACAGCTGCACAGGAGAAATCCTTTTTCATAAAGAAAGGGAACACTTAGCGTTACCTCACCTTTAAACATGCAATCCTTTTTTACAAATGATCATGTTTGTATTCAGCTTTCTTTCTCTAAACTGACCTCAGCACAGAGCCACCAGACAGGAGGCGAGTGCGAGGAGTGAGCAGCAGAGGACGTCCGTTCTTCAGCCAGCTGATCTGAGGCGGAGGGCTTCCTGCTGCCTGACACTCCAGAGTCACAACACTGTCCTGTGTGACCTGCACCTCTCTGGGGACGGTGGTCTCGCCAGAGATAGACGGCGGGACTGTGACAAGTCAAATCAAATCAGATCAGCCAGAAACTTCAGCACTAACACAGATACTCAAATGAAATGTTCAAACTGACCGAGAACAAAGAGGGTGTAGATTTTGCTCTCCTGTCCGGCCGGGCTGACAGCCAAACAGGTGTATGTCCCAGAATCCTCGGGACTCAGCTGCAGTAATGTGAGCGTGCTGCCATCAGGGGTCATACTGCGGGGTTACAAACACAACGTATCACTTTATCCATTTTCCTGTCTGACCCAGCATCTATTATTTTTCACCCCACCTCTGAACATCAGTATTACTTTCCCATCATCACTATCATCATCGTCCCACGATTTTCTCACACTCACACATACACACACATACACACACTGACATTTGCTTTCTCTGGCTCAGTAGCAATGACCACATAAGCTGCTGAACAGCTGTAAAACAGCTGCTCTTTCTGTTCCCCATGATGAAATTAGACGATGGACTATAAACGACTCCATTTGTCTGTCCACACATCCCTCTGTCACGCAAATTATCTTTGACGATGATGATTAATATTGTATTCTCCAAACCTTAAGGGAATGGTGTGGATCGATTCTTGAGCTGCGTGCAGCAGCTCTGAATGAGCAGAATGTGCTGCATAAAATGTATCATTACTTCACATCATTCTGTGTGCAATTCAAGCCCCGGCAGTAAACAGGGAATGTGAATGACTTACGCAATGTGACGGGTGTCTGATCCGTCTAAAGTCACTCCGTCTTTCAGCCAGCTGAGTTGTGGTGTGGGGATTCCAGTTGCTTTGCACTCCAGGGTCAGCTCCTCTCCCATGGGTGCACTCACATCAGATGGATGCTCGGAGTCCAGGATGGTAGGCGATACTGAGTTGGACAAAGATTACTGCTAAATGCTGCTGAAAAGTATTCCTTTTACAAGTGATTTGTATAATTTTCTAGCTCATTTTGCACAGATTTCTAGCTTCTCTTTACCTTGCACTGTAAGTGTGTAGTCTTTCTGGGTTCGGCCCTCGCTGTTCTTGGCCACACAGGTGTACGTTCCAGCATGAGACAGAGTGAGAGGCCCCAGCTCCAGCCTGTTCCCTCGAACGGACCACTGCCACTGCAGACTGCTCTCTGGACAGCAAACACATTCACTTACACAAGCTTTCACACATGACAAACACATTCCAGTTCCCCTATCACTGCCTGCCTCTTACCGATAGGAGTTCCGTCCTTGAGCCAAGTGATGCTAGGCACAGGGACCCCTGATGCCTCACACAGCAGGGCCACATGGGAGCCAAGGGTGTAATTTAGGGACTCCCGGAGAGGCCCATCCAGGACAGGTGGAACTGCGGAAATATATATATGTATTGCAATTTCAAAACCATTCCCTTTTTAAAAATAGTTGTTACTTTGAGCATAGCAGAGGTATTCTCACCATGCACTGTCAGTCTGAATGTCCTGTCCACCTGTCCAGCCACATTGGATACTTTGCAGGTGTATGTGCCACCATCTGCCAACTAGGAACCATAAAAGAAGGTCATTGTGGTGAGGGAGGGTGTATTTTGAGCACAGGCTGTAAGCAAAGAGAGGACTCAGCTACAGTAGCTGGTGTGTGCGCTCTGAATCAAGTAAATTAACTTGTAATACAAATTAAAATAGAACCGGACAAAGAAAGGGTGCTGCATCTTGACACATATGCAGCCATGTCTCCAGTTTCCCTCGTCTTTTCCAGTCTTTGTATTTCATGGAATAAATTTGTGAAAGTTAAAGCTGTTAAACTGATCCAGTCTTGTATTTAGACAAGACTGGATCAGTTTAAAACCTGTTAAAAGCCACATTCAGTCCTTAAAATACTTTCTTTATGAGTTGTTTGAAGCTTCAAACATGCATGACGTAAGAACATTTTCTCCTGACCTGAACTCCAATGATCTCCAGCTGGTGACGATCCATCTTTAGTCCGTTCCCTGCAGCCAGTTGCAGCCCATTTTTGTACCATGTAACCTCAGGCTCAGGAACACCATGGGCTTTGCATCTTAAGGTGACAGAGGAGCCAACTTGCGGTGTGACCAACTCTGACTCAGCATCTAGACGGGGCTTCAGGGTGGGCAGGACTGATGGGTTGCACATACAGAGAGGGCACGAGTTTCAGAATTGGTATGATTCACTCCTGAACTATCCTCTGTCACAGCTGGCTTGCGGTAAACAGATTTTTTTTTTCTTGCCTAGACAATGTTTTGAGATTTGATCATCTGTATATGTAGCTAAATTGTGCAGATGGGTCACCCGTGTGTTTGCTCACCATAAACACTGAGGAGAATACTCTTCTGGTCCTGGCCTGCTGAGTTAGTGGCTGTGCATACGTACTGCCCTGCATCCTCCAGTCTGGCCCGGGGCAACTGCAGCATCTGGCCGCCTATAATAAAATGATATGAAATGTAATATCTCTACCATTATTAGATTTAAACTACCCTTGACATAAGAATGATTTGTGTATTGCGAGTGGCCGAGGTCTGACCTGGCAGAATGTGGATGCCAGTGCTGAAGTGGAGCACCTGCCCGTCTCTGGTCCAGGTGATCTCTGGAGGAGGGTACGCTTGGACATCACACAGCAATGACACCATGTGGCCCTCAATCACACTGACCTCCTCCTCTTTACTGCCAATTATTCTAGGAGGCACTGAAAGAGAAAACACAGTTGTGTTGTACACGTAGAAGGCATGAGTCAGCAAAAGAACATCCAATAACGTCCATTAAAAAAACACCCGAAAGGCATGTATTGGTCCCTCTGATTACACAGGAAACTGAATATACCGAGGTAGTGGTTCTTACCTTGCACTGTCAGGCTGAAGAGCTTCTCGACTGTGCCAACCTTGTTCTCTGCTACACATGAATACCCAGCCATGTCTGAAACCTGGACACTGAGGAGCTGAAAGATGGGATTGAAGTGTTAATCCTCAATAGAACATGTCACCGTGGGATACATTTACACGTTGGTATCTATCTAAAAGTCAACAATGACTCACCTGAAGCTGAGTCCCATCCTCACTGATGTGGTGCTGTGAGTCTGTGTGCACCGGCTCCCGATCTCTCAGCCAGGAGATGACAGGAGCAGGGTGTCCAGTCACATCACAGTGGAGGACCACAGTGCTGTTGACCACCGCTCCCATTTCCTCCATAAACTCCTCAGATGCTCCCATGATCACAGGAGGGACTAGAGAGGTAACAAAAAGACATCCCCTTCAGATAAAGACATTTTATTGCGCACGTTCTGATTACAACCTAATTATGTACATGCACTTGCTTACCCAGGATCTCTAGCTCAAAGTGCATGCGGTCCTCTCCAGCTTCATTAACAGCCTGACATGTGTACTTTCCAGCATCTTCTTTCTGCACGCGGGCGATTTGTAACACCTGTCCACCTGAAAGTACAAACCCATTTATCCATAAATATGAAGCCACACATAACAACCACACTACTGGTTTCAACTGAGATCACACAGGAAGCAGTTCCCTCTGACCTGGAAGTAGTACCACTCCATCTGCAGAGGTTAGTTTTCGTCCATCTTTGTACCAGCTGAGCTTGGGTGGGGGGATGGCATTACTCTCACAGGACAGACTGATTGAATGGCCCAGGACCACCTCTCGCTTGTCTACCATGTCTTCTTTATCATCACCCTCGTGCCCCAAACCCCAGGCCGCCTCTCTGTTAGTCACCCGGTGAAAGATCGGAGGTACTAACAAGACAAGAACATGTTTGTGTCAGATTGCTTTCGATTAAATCTGTTTAAAAAAAATTACATCTTAATTGTAATATATATCAAACCTAAAAGTTACCAAAACACTTTGATACACAAACATGATACTGAGGAGAAACACTAAGATGTACGCAAACACACCCTGAATGGTGACACGAAAGTCTCTCTTGTCCTCTCCTGCAGAGTTGGTGACCACACAGGTGTACTGCCCCTCATGGGACATCATGGCGTTCTCTATGTGGAGCAGGTGGCCACTCTCCTGAATGCCAGAATGGATGTTTCCAGTCAGCAACTAAAGACAAAGAAAATGTCTCAGATGATACAGTCCAGGTGTTGTATTGCTGCAGATGGGAAAAAAGTCGTATTAAGCCTTTTGTGGCTCCAAAAGAAGCTTGACAAAATCTGATAAACTGCCTCGAGTGAGGTCAGACATTAGCTGCTACTTGCGTAAGACACCTGAACTGGCAGTCAAGGTGCATTATGGGTAATGTAGGCATCCGGTTTTGACAAGGAATAAGAATGCAGGGAATAAAAGAGACAATATCTCTGATTCTGCTGCATCTGCATTTTGCCCCTTTTTTTTATACTGTCCAACAATTTTATAGGAGTTGAAATTGAAATTTGTGGAGTGCTTTTCTACAATTCTAATGTATAAAAATGAGTATAGGTATCAGTATCAGTAGTGTGTTTAAAGTGTTAGGAGTGAGTCAAAAAAACATTTGGCAGATGTTTAAATGTCACACGATTTCCAGCCTGTAGTGTGTTTTTACTAAAAATCTAAACGATAAAATAATAATAATAATAAAAAAGGATTCATGACTCCAAAATCTGCTTAATCCTCATGCATTATTCTGCTGCTCTGTATTGGAGGCCCTGTAGAGCACTAGCTCACACACATACTGAACGGTAGATGTTGCAAAAAAACACATGAAAACAGTGTATGTCAGTGAGAAAAGACACAGGCAAAAGCAATCTAATTACAGCATTTTTAACGTCATGATATTTAGTCACTGCATTCTTCTTTTACATCTTTGCTATAATTAACTAGCTTACTCATCGCACAAAATCTGGAGAGTGGAGGTGGCTTGTGCAAGAGGGTGTTGATTCTGTTGAGGTTGTTGCAATTTGTACTGGTTGCCAGTAGAGGCTGAACGTGTTCCATACAATCACCTCAGAAGTACATGTTCTAAGACACACCAACCTGTCCATCTTTGAACCAGTTAACCTTGGGCTCAGGGAAACCTTTGGTCAGGCAGGAGAGAGTCAAACTCCCGTTGATGCGTACTTTCTCTTCCTGACCACCAAACGTTAAGAATCTAGAGTCGCCTTCTATCTGTGGAGGGACTGAAGATGGAGGAGAAAAAAACAGATGTATCGTTAAAAGTTCTGTCTCAGCCACTTTAATTTATAAGTGGTGTAGTTGTCTCTTACCCAGAACACTCAGAGAATAATGTTTGATGGCAGTGCCGGCCGGATTCGTGGCCCTGCAGGTGTAGAGGCCAGTGCTGTCTCCCTGCGCTGAGCCCAGCCGCAGCGCCTGTCCACCACGGGTGTATGTCAGCTGGGGACTGGACACGATGGGCTGGTTATCCTTCAACCAGGTGATGCTGGGTGTGGGTGACCCCTCGACGTCACAGGGGAGGACTGTGGGGAAACCCAGCACCACTGACACCTCAGAGGTCTCATTGGGGCCCTTGATGGTGGGGGGAGCTGGAGAGAAAGGCCGACAATACACTAATGTTCAACAGCCAGTAAGATTTTATTGCACTGAATAAATAGATCCTCAGGGGATTGACCTGTTTTGAGCAGGAGACCCTTTAAAACAGAATTGCAGTGTGTAATACTTTTGCAATTGCAGCACATGCTCTTAAGGTGACACAGAAATCCCCAGAGCTCCGCATAACGAGAATTCATTATGTACTCATAGACCAGGCAGTGTGGTGTAAGTCAAATAATCGGTAGAGGCTACACATGAAATAAATATAATGTTCAGTAATGTTCTTTCTTAAAAATACATGGCTACCACAGCACTTTTGGAAAAAAAATTGACTCAATATACCTTTTGTTTTCCTTTGCCTATAATAATAAATAATTATATAAATTATATAATAAATGAGATGTAAGCTGAAATCAGGCCAATGTGGTTGTGAGTGTGTGGTATGTGTCTTAGATAAAGTAGAAACCTTGCACTGTGAGTCTGAACTGGCGCATCTGAGTTCCTGCGTTGTTACTGGCAAGACACTGGTAAAGCCCCTGGTCCCTCAGTCTCACTGATTTCACCTTCAGCACCTGGCCATCTTCCAAAAACTCCACATGGGGGTCTCCATCGCGGGACAGAACCCTGGAGAGAGGAAGAACGGTGGATCAAATCAATACTATGGGTGCTGAATCTGGTGTGTGGGGCTGAATGTCACATCAATAAAGTGATGCTTACTCTCCATCGCGGCTCCATTCCACTCTGGGTGCTGGTCGGCCGCTAACCCGACACTGAAACTCCACCTCTTGGCCCAGTACCACAGTTAACTCCTGCAGTCGGGATGTTCCTGAGATCACTGGCGGAGCTGAAACAGTGTACACACACACCAACACACATGCGCACACACACACACACACACCAGAAACATACTGGTTTGTAAATAAAGTATGTATGAGATCAATCTAAATGCTGAATGAGATAATGCTCGCTTTAAATTCACTCTTGTTGAGAAAAAAACAGACGTTCAAATCATGCAGATTACAGAGGGACATCAGTTTAGTTATTAATGAGGTCGTTAGCATTAACATGGATAATGATTAGTCTTTGTAGGTGTGAGGTGAATTACAACTTTCAGGATGTATGCTATATTAACTGAAGTATTAAAGTTTAATTAAACAGTTTAAGCTCTTTAAGATAGCTTTCTAAGACTGCTGTTCCAGGAGATTTTAAGTCCACTTATGGCAAGAAAAAAAAAGCTTTGAACTCTCTACTTAATGTACTAGGTATCCTTAAATTTGTATTTTCCCTGCTCTGTTCTTATTCATACTAAATACCTGTGTGACAGCTGTTTTATGAGCTCACCTTGCACCACAATGTTATACTCCTTCCGGGCCTCTCCAGCGGAGTTTTGAGCTGTGCAGGAAAATGTCCCTGCATGTTCTGGTTGAACTCTGTAAATTCTCAGCAGCCTATTACCATTCTGCAGGTATACCCCAGGACTGTCCGCCTGCATGTACAGAAATCAGTTTAGTACATCCTTGGTGTTAAACTGCAATTAATACAATGGCCACTTGGTGGCATTGTACAGCTAGATATCAGTAAGATATATAACATGCAGCCCAAGTTTTACATTTACTGTAAATTGGAATTTAGGATGAAAAAACTTACAGAATGACCATCTTTAGTCCAGGTGATTGTCGGAGAGGGGATCCCAAAGGCATCGCAGCCCAGAGTGAGAGGCTGCTTCAAGGTGACAGTGAGGTTCAGTGGCTGGCCATCCTCTTGGATCTCTGGGGGAACTAATGAAATGCAAAAGAGCAGGAGAAGATTGGTGTTTAAACTATGTTTCAATGCAATTTAAGCTGTTTTGTCAGGAGGAAGACTGAAATCTCACCATTTACTTTTAGCCTAGTCTTTCTCTCCACAGAGCCTGCCTCATTGGTTGCCACACACTTGAAGTCCCCGCTGTGGCTGGCAGACGCTGTGCTAATTACGAGAGCTCCATCCCTCGCCACAGAAAACTCTGATTGTTCGGGGTGTATCTCCAGGCCATTCTTGAACCAGCGGACCTTGGGTTGAGGTGAACCTGCAGGTGCGGGGGACAAGAAAAGGATTCTGAATGAGCATAAACTGGACTTTATTGATCGCGTCTGACAGAAAGAAAAGTTACTTCCATCTCTCTGCTTCTCTACAGGAGAACTTAATGGGCAAGCAGCCCAGACTAGAAAAAGCCAGCTCTACATTTATCTGTTGGACAGCGGAACAGCAGGGGAGACCATGCCAAAATGGTCTATAGAGTCCTTGTAGCACTGCAAGCTTAAGATTTCAAGGTCAGAGTCACAAAAAAAGCTAAGACACAGTAAGCCGGAGAGATGTAAGACGTACGATTTAAAATACTAGCATCAAGATTTATTACCAAACACTGAGGTGAGAGTCTTGAGCAGTAAGAATAGGAGTGGTTGAACAAGCAGTTCTGAAGACACTAAAGCCTGAAACAGATGTGTGTTCAGTGGATTACTGGGTGGAGACGAGCTGGAAATGGTCAAGAGGAGAAAGGTGGAATGGGGGAAAAGGTGGAGGAGTTTGTAACCAATACCACTCCCGGGACAAGGACAAACCAGCAATGAGTCGCAATAAGAGAGCAGTGCAGTGACTGATCCAAATGCCATGGCTCTGTCTATTTACAGAGGTGTTACATATACAAACACCACAGACGAGGAAGGGAAATCACACAGCACCCTTCCTCAATCCAAAAAAAATCCTAACCACAGGAGCCGCAGCAGAAGTAAAGGTGATGTTTTCATCTGTTGCCTCTCTGTGCACGTGTTTACAGTTAAGGAGCTCTGAGGCAAATGTATTATCTCATTGCAGGGAGGAAATGCATACAGATGTTCTATTTTAGATGTTAACAGATCTCATTAGTGGACTTTGAAATGATTTGTTCGGGCTGACGAAGTCGGAGATTATCTCTTCCATGTGTTTCTCAAATAATTACCTCTATCAAATGCAATGTGCTTGTTGCTGAATTAATAGCATCCTTCTGGCAGAGGCCGCGCTTTATCTTCCACATACAGATAGATCTCAAGAGAACAATAAGGGGATCCTTGTTTCCTGCTGCCGGCTGCCTCTCTAGAGTGTCAAGAGCTTCAAGCATTTCTGTGTGAGCCCTTTGAGACCTGGTACAGTCAGTCTGCCTGCCTGCCTGCCTGCCTGCCTGTCTGCCTACTGGTATGACTGGATGGAAGGAGGACTAGTGTGGCTTTATCTTCCTCTTCCTGTGCTTCATGGTGCACCTCAGACATCTCTGTCCTTCATCTGCCAGCAGCAGCCTGTAATTAGGATTCCTCTCCCAGCAGGCCCCGACGCAGAGGAAAGCAGATGTGGCTCACTGAGGCAGCAGGCGGACTGATGTTCCAGCTGTTGCTCCACATTAGACACAGTCCTCACCTTCTCTCACCGTGGTGGTTACCATGGCACAGCTCCACACAAACAATACCTGTTTGCGCTGGCTGTCAGAGGTATCTATCAGTGCATCTGCAGACATACACAGACACTCACTATGTTTTGATAAACTACAAGCTCTCCACAACCCTCCAGGATGCTACCTTTTTCAGCCAGAGATGTTAAAATATATAGACAACAGCGTGTCTCTGGGTGCTGCGATAAAAAGAAACTGCACCTTTTAAGATGGCAAAGATCTTTTTTTAAAAGTTTGCCAACTCAAAGTCTGCGGTGACAGCAAAACATTCCTTTGATGGTGCACAAATGCACATATCTGCCCTACATTTAAAGTGGAATATTCTCCTGTGTCATAAAAACACACTATAAAAAGACACATCCATTTTATGCTCTGAAAACTTTGGTCACACCCTGTAAATTGTGTCTTTTCTAAACGCCAAACCTTTGATTTCCCTATTCTTTTCAGTCTGTCTAAGGCTGAGTCATTGATGAATCATTTTGTACCTTCTGCAGGACAAGGGATGATGACCTTGCTATTTGCTACTTTCTCCATGATGGCATCCCCAGGTTCTGCGAAGGACGGGGCCTCTGTGAGGACAGAAAAACATATTTAGTGCACGTTCAAAGTGCAAATCAAAAGTGTAGTGAGTATTTGAGTTATTCATAAAGGTTCCAAAAGCCTTCAGGGCATCCGAGGGACTGTTGTGGGTGTAAGATTTGAGACATCTTGCAGGTACTCTCTGGCCATCATTAAACTACATCAACCTCTAACACCCACAGCCAGGCTGACCTCTTATTGGTAGCTGTATTTAATCAGGTAGTTTCATTAAGATCAAGATCTCTTTTTCAGGAGAGACTTAGAAATAAAAAACATTAATTTACAGACAAACACACAACCAGCAGTCAGAAAACCAACAGTGAAGTGGAAAATAGAGTTAATAAAAGTAATTACAACAGTCATGAAACAAACATGAGACAGTAAAGCTTTAAAATCTCTTGAAAAAAAAAACACCTTGAGGCCAGTTTTCAGTTCATTCCATTTAAAAAGTGCATAAGCATGGGTTGGAGTGGAACCAGTAGCATTATACGACTATCATTTGCATAAAGTGTTTGTTGAAGTACTGATTAGGATAATAATGTCATATATGTATAATGTAAATATAAATAGTCATGAACCAAGAATAGACCCCTGAGGCACCCCTTTATCGATGGCATGAAGGTTTGACTCACTCGCCACAACAATCTAAGTCACAGACTTACAAAAGTTGATAGAAGTTCAAAGGACTGCTTAAGAGGACAGTATCCAGCGTCTGAAGAGTTAGTCAGATGGTCAAAAAGCTTCGGACAACCCAAAGTTTGGGAGAGCCTAAAACTGGGACGCTGTCAGTCTATATAAATGTTTATATTGCCAATGCAAGGAAGTGGTTATTTAATTGCTAATTCTTAACAGGATTTGAAGAACTGAACTTTATATATAACCGTATACAGATATTCACCAAGAATTTCCAGCTTGATCTCCAAGGTCTCCTGTCCAGCGCTGTTCCTGGCCACACACTGGTAGGTGCCCTGGTCATCGAGGCTGACCTGCTGAATCTTGAGGGGTGTAGTGTTCTTGACCCCAACAGGAAGCCCATTGTGAAACCAACTGACCTCAGGGCTTGGCTCTCCCTGGACCACACATGGCAGAGTCACTCTTTGGCCAATCAGGGCTTTCAGGAGGGAAGGTGCTGGCTGAATTCTGGGCTTAGCTGAGGACAAAAAAAAATAGCCTGAATGCATCTCTCACACCATCTGTTACACACCTATGTATTTACATATCTCACATATTTTACGTATGCTTGAGGTGATGTATTCACACTGAATCTATCAACAAAGACAGCATTTTGTAAAACGGTTTCTAAGAAGTCCAACTTTCTAATGAAGCCCCATGGAGTTACCTTGAATGTGTAAATTGTAGCTTAGGGACACGTTGCCTGCTGGGTTTTCTGCAGTGCAGGTGTAAAGTTTACTATCAATCAGGCGCACATCAGAGATCCTCAGAGAGCCTGAAGGCAAAACCGTGAACCTGGGGAGTGGTTAGGGGTCAAGGGCAAAGAGATGGAGAAAACAAAACACTTTATGAGTCACTGAAGATCTACAACCGCTGTGTTTGGCGAAAAGAGGTTTTCCTGTTTTGAAGCAATATTTTCCTCTAGTGTCCTATTTACATTGTAGAGCATAGATACATCTATATGAGCACATAAATAATCACACACTGTATTTATACAGGCTGAATTTATAGTAGTAGGCAGCCAATCCTACTAGGTCACTAATGTATATTTTGATATCAACCTTAACAGTTGCGTGTCTGTGAGCACAGATTTGAAGATGCAGTTTTGCTTCTGTTACTATTTTTAGTTGAAGATGAGTTGATGAAAACAGTTCCTGTAAACAGATTCAGACAGTGAATTCCCTAGACAGCTACTGCCAGAGGCTCATTGATGAAGCAGTTCATTAGTGTGTTAAATAATTAGATAATATGTACAAGATTTTGAGCAATTTGTCAAAAGAATGGAGGGTAATGCAACATTGTCCATTGTAAGCTCTAAATACAAAACAAAGCATGTGCGGACGTGGCAGCAATACAGAGTTTAAATACATTGTAAAGCTGTTGATGGAGTCTTTGCATTTGTGTTGTTTGGGTGCAATAAATGGACCTGTGATTGATGGAAGTTATGAACAAAAAAGCACTAAGTAGACTTTGGACGTTAGCCAGGGCCTAGTAATCTCCCTAGTGAGTTGTTACTTTCACAATTACCATTGTCCGGGGTAATTACAGAGTAAAAGGGTAGCCAGAGTTTGACCTGATGACGTCGCCATGGGAAAGGTCATAGGCTCACAAAAGACAATATGTGCAGCAAGGAGTGAGAAAATGCAGATAGTTTGAAAGTAAAATGGTTAGCCTGACGGTGGCGCTAGATGGAGGGTTTCTGTTATCAGAATGCTTCTGAGAATAACCATACTGAAAGCAAAGTTTATGCCAAACCAGCCATTCCTTTTTATAGATGTTTGTCACACACAAACAAGTGGACAGATGGAGGCGATCACATACACCATCCTCCAGTCCAAAAACATGATTTGTAGCAAAAACATGCAGCAGTTAAATGTAGGTTAAAAGTACTTTAATGTAGGTCAGTTATTTTAAAGGGGTGAGTGGTAACCTGAACTGCAGCAGAAGCTATCCAGCTGTATAAATGCATAATATGCACAAGTGTAAACATACCTCTGAGATTTATCTTAGATAAGTGTGTCTGCTAAGCAACTGAATTATAACAATAACATGTTCATGTAAGTGGAAATTGAAGCACAAAGAGCTCTCTATATCAGCAGCACATATGGTGTAACGTCGCTCCCCCACCTCCTCAAGCAGCCTTTGGAGAGGCAGCAAAATCTAACATTGGAACCAAATTACTGCCTCTGCAGTGGTCAATCTGAGCTCAGGCTGCAGCACTGCAACTCGGCAGTGCCACAGGGAAGACTGACACGAGCTCCAGCACATAAGACATGGACCACCCCTCTCGCCCACCCATCACTCCCCACGCTGGTGTCAGGTCATCTGTGTACACAGTCTGACACAAAGACTAACTGGGACAAATTGGCCTCATCAGGATTATGCCTAGAGTGAACAAATCCACTGACTCAGAGTTCAATAGCTCTGTGTCTTCACCATCCCCCTTCTGTGTTTTGCTAGCACTAGCATACAGTATTACATGGCTATGGCAGAATTCTTACCACCCACTGATTTAAGTTATTTCAACAATCAGCACCCCTTGGTCACTTCCTCTGACCCACAGAGTGTAGCTGGAGAGCATGAATCTCCCTCCTTCACAGCGTGCTTGTTTCCGCAGGTCCTGCATATGCAAAGCATTGGCTGATGTGGGGGTTGTTCACAGAGATGTGTTATTCTCATCAGACAGGACTAGTAAAGATTCAGCATGTTGTTTTACTGCTAAAGCACCCCAGGGGATCCGAACATCAGGCAGACAGGGCTTGTATCTCTTCCTCTGTCAGTTCGTTTTCCTCCCCTCTTCCTGGCACCCCCCACTCCACCCCCACCTTTTCCTTCTTCCTGGCCCCACGCAAGTCATACTGTATCTGAGTCATCGTAGCTTTCAGCCCACTCCGTCATTCTTCTATCTACCCAAAACCATTCGGTCTGGTGTCTGGCCCGTAGAGTCCGTCTGTCATCTATCCAGTCTCTGTCCCGAGTCAGCCAGCCTGTCTGCACCCAGAGTGACCACACATGAAAGCCGGGAATCAGCGAAACATGTGGGACCAGATGTTCTTCCTCAGTTTAGCCAACGAGTGAAGCCCCCACACAGCTCTCCGGCAGGCTGTTGCTGCCTCTGCCTAGCTGCCCATCAAAAGGCATCGCCAAATGATCTCCAAACATTTGCAGCAGCTTTGAATGGCAGCCAGCTCAGTCCCTTGTAAAAGCTGAGTCAGATGTTAGCTAAGTCAGAGGTGAGGTATGGTGTCTTTTGTTACATGATGTTTAACTAATTTAACTGCATCATTACGAGAGTGAGGTAAGACTTCCTCTTACCCAGCTGTGACGGGGGGGATGGGGTGCCCATTTCGGCTCCATGTGACAAGCGGAGAGGGACTCCCCTGGGCCTCACATGGAAGAACAACCTCTGTTCCCACTTCTGTAGCCATCTTCACTGTGTTGTCATGGCCAATCACACCCATTATCTTAGGCATGGCTGGAGAAGAGGGAGAGAACTTGTAAGAACACCATGTAGGCTCCATGTTCAACCTGCTTTGAATCTCCAAAGAGGAAGTGACACTGTCAAACATCATGCAGTCTGTAGACAGAAGTCAGCCCTTTTTAAATCAAACAACGCTATGTTTGGGTGACTGTGGTCCAACATTTATTTGCTTACTGTTGACGCTGAGCTGGATCTCTCGGCTAGCGTAGCCGACAGGACTGGTGGCAGTGCAGATGTAGATGCCTGCATCGTCAGTGGTGGGGTGGGGGATGTGGAGGTATCCATCGGCCTCAGACTGAAGAGAGAAGCGGTCCCTGGGCAGAGGCTGCCTCCCCTGGAGTAACAGCAGGCATAAGACCAGACAGAATATACTGTAGATAAAAGCTGTCTGCACAACAGCGCAGAGACACTAAGCTTGGTTTAAAGTTTACAGCCCAACCTTTGATGTCTAATGTAATTACAGAGCACCCCTTTAACTCACTCTCTACCCTCACGCACACAAGACTGCAGCCTGCTGCACACGCACTTGCTTTGAACATAAAATTGCTTTTACAGATTCACTTTTATCTGACAAGAAAAGAAATTTACTTGACTCTAGAGTATTTTTTTGAGGGGGGGAGCGAGGAAGAAAAATCTGGCTCAGTTGAACTGTATGTGTGTAACAACAGCATGTTGACCTCACTCAGTAATGCTGACTATGTAATAGGTGTGGAGTCTTTACTCTGGCATGATTTTCAGTTGTTTATTTCTTCATGGGAAAGGTCAATGGATAGATCCCTTCCATACTCTACTATAACTGACCATTTGGTGGAACATCTGCTTGTAGAAAAGTCATTAGATTGTGCCTTATATGATTGTATTACAGTGAGTGTCACAGTATGACACATGCAGTGAGAATACCAGGTGAAAGTGGTTCATGTTTTGCATTCCAGGTGGGTAAAGCATGCTGAGTAAAGCATGCTGGGTAAAGTACGCTGGTGTTGCACCGGTTCAGCCTGGTTGCACATAACCTTTGAAGGTTTCTTCTCATGATATGATTCTCTTTTTTTACTCAACTGTTGTACCGGAAGGTGCAGCAAGAACGGCTTTAAATAGATTCCTAAGGTACAATAAAATACTGAGTGATTTCTCACTGTCAAGCAGCAATATGGTGAAGTTGCCATGGTTACATCTTTCCTGGTTATGTTAATCAAATCTTGATTGCAATGCAAAGTCTTATTGTCATTTTTTAGTGTTCTGACAAATCACAGAAAAAATTACAGAAAACTAAGCAGATAGGAAAATAAAAAAATAAATAATAAGGGTAGTTTTAAGTGCAAAATGAGATTAAATCTTAATTAATTAATAAAAGCCTCAAAACAATTTAAATTCAAGTAGTAAATCCTATAATTCGATGAAGATGACTACTATTATCATCACTATTATAATGCTGGTACTGATTACATTAATAGTCTACTGATGACTGTTGTTTCTCAAAATTCAAAAACGCTTGAAAGAAAATCTGGATCTCACTGTTTGATTGTAACCTGCTTGATGTAGCTATTACTTCAACAGTTATTTACAAAGTCTTAATGATGATTAATTTTAAGACATGTGAATGCCAAGTATGATCCTCACTAGATAATATGGGAATAAGAACTACCCAATTAGTCACGTAGAGGATGCATGATGGGTTTATGGGATGCAGCCAAAGGAATCATTAAGAAAAGTAGATTTCGACTGCGAGTGTGACATCCTACCTTGGACCAGGCAACATTTGGCTTGGGAACTCCACTGGCCTCGCATGATAGTGTGATGGCTACCCCCTCATTGGCTATGTAGTGGTACGGACCAGCGTTGATCTCAGGGGGCACTGTGGAAGAAGTAGGTCACAAAACACAGCTGTCTGACTGGCCGTAAAGAAGCAGGCACACAGCATTATCACTGGCCTAAGCCAGCCAGCAGTATCAGCGCTCGAGGCATTTCTTCATTACAAACCGATGATGAACCGTAATCTGGCCTGTCTGTCATTACGCCCCTATGAACAAAATGAGCCTTTCATCAAAGCATGTAGTAAATGAACCCTCTCACTATGATGACAGCAGGTGGTCAAGTCATTGACGTATTGTTGTTTTCCATGCTGAGTCAGCACATTGTTGACCTTAATCACAAAATATGGTCCAAACCTGCCAGTGTCTCAGCACTGAGAGCTAAAGACACAGTTTGTCATTTTGGGAAATTGTCTAATTTGTTTTCTGGCTGAGAGTTAGATAAGAAGATTGATGGTATGCTAAAGATGAAGCTGGAGCCAGGAAATGGTTAGCTTAGCTTAGCATAGAGACTGAAAGCAGGGGGAAACAGCTAGCCTGGTTGGTCGGAAGATAAAACAAGATCATCTACAGTTTATGCTCGCAGCACTTGGGGAAATTAGTGCTTTGTATCTAAACTTCAGAACACTAAGCATGCTCACAATGATACTTATGTTCATCAGGTATAAGATTTATGATGTTCAACTTTAGGTTTGCATGTTAGCAGTACTAACATTTGATCATAAATACCTGTTGATTGTTTATTTATGTTCACTGGGAGTTTTATGTAATTTTGCTCTTAATTTTATTAGTTACTTTTGTTTGTTTTGTTTTTGTTTGTTTTTCTTGCTTTTTTATTTTTTACACATACAATAAAAATCTTATCTAATCTAATAAATAAAATAAACTGACATTCATAGAACCAAGCCACACTAGTATGGCTAAACAATCCACCTATCCGCGCCTCTAAAGCTCACAAATTTACACATATTTCATTTGTGTTAAACAACTTAAATGTAAAAATGAGCTGAGTGCTTTTCTTGGGGTTATGTACTGGAACTGTTTTTTGGCCGGGCTAGTGACTTCCTGGAGTATCCTCAAGTTAAATTTGGTGACCCTGGCTAGCCATTTCCCCTTGCTTCTAGTCTTTATGCCAAGCTAAGCTAATCATCTGCTGGCTCTAGCTTCATAGTTGGCGTGGGTGAGGTACTCATCTAACCCTTGGCATGAAAGCAAATGAGATTTCAAAATCACAAAAAAAAAAACACACGCTCTTACCGTGGACCTCCAAGCTCACTGTGATGTTCATGGAGCCTGCTACGTTCACTGCAGTGCAGACGTACGTCCCAGCATCCTCTGGGGTGGCTCTTTCAATGTACAAACTGCCATCGCTCCTCAGGAACATCCTCCCATTCAGCTGAACCTGTGCAGGAGAAAAATGACTGCTGTCACGCAGGAACATAGAAATGATCTGTGTGACGCACTGAATGCATTTGAGGGTTTAATAATCAGTCTTACAGGTTTTCCATTTTGGGACCAGTGTCTGTCTGGAAGAGGTATTCCATCCAACAGCATGCAGGGAATACTCAGGGACTGACCGATGCCAGTGGTGATGACTGGGGCACCCTGGGCCAAGAGAGGGGGCTCTGCGGGAAAAGGAAGTATTTTAAGGCCACAGTCAGCTTTGGAGTTTCTGCCATTGTCTCTAAAATATATGGTAGTGCAGAGAGTTTAGACAAGCCTACCCAATCCAGTGACGCTAACTCTGGCCTCGGTTTTGATGGTTCCAAACTGGTTCTTGGCTTCGCAGATGTACAGCCCTTCATCATCCAGCCAGACACCTGCAGTCAAATACAGAGTAAACCAGCACTGAGGAAACTTTAATCAAAATCTTTAGAAACACAGCACAATCTGCACATCGGAGATCAGCAGCATCTTTACACTTACAGAGGAAAAAACAATTGATCTAGAAAAATAAGTCGATGCTAACCGCAGTTAAGTCCTCTACTCAATAACAAGTAGTATTATTGGTTTGACTGGGCTGTAATTATGAGTTAAAAATAGAAAATAATGGGATTAATGGGTTTGGCTCAGCTGCCAGGCTGCTGACACACATGTCCCACTCTGTAAATTCTCCAGAGATAACATGTTGGAAGATCAACATATGATTCACTTCTGGTGTTTAAATATTCAGGCCGATGTTTGAAAAGGTGATAACAAGATGTTAAGTATTAAAATAAAATTATAAATAAATGATAAAAATTGAGGAGCAGAGGTGAGAGAGACGGTGGAGTTTGTGTGTGACGCAATATGAATGGAGACATTTTCTAAAACAATGGCAGGTAAAAAATAAAGCCATCTGCAACAGATTGAGATAATTAGGTCAGACTGCAGCCACAAATGGAAACAGTGACGGAAGCAGAGCATGCAAATATGTCCGGTCCTCTCCAATATAATATTATGCACACTATAAACATTTAGTCTCAGGAGCTCAAGGGTTCACCCTCAGTGGCCAAGATTAGTCATATTGCAGATACAAAGGCCTACACAGTTCACAATTTAAATTGCTCTCATGACAATAAAATCTCACAATGAAGGAGAAGTAAGTGGACAGAGGAACACCTACTCTTGCAGAATGATTAATAGCATTTAAGTGATGTGTCACTTCTTAAGGCATGTCTTTCACAAAGCAAAGGAAGTGCTTTTAGCAGGATGGATATTTAATGTTTTGAGAGCCATCTATAGACTGTAACTCTACAGATGGCAATGACATCCTGTTGCCCCCCTCTCTTAAGAAAATGTTAGCTGAATTTAATATGAAAGGCTGCGCCTCTTCTATATATAATCACTCAGAAAATTTCAGTCATGCCAGTCAGTGCAAGGCAACCACGAAGCTGTATTAGCCTGCACTGCAGACCAAAGCTCTTTGCTGTGATAGTGTTTCATGGAAAACTCACTCTGGATTAGAAGATGTCCATTCTCCAGCTGCATTGTTCTACTGTGGCTGTCTGTCCTTGTAAGAATCTGCCTGCCGTCCTGTCTGTGCCAGGTCACTGTCGGTTGCGGGAAACCTCGGGCAACGCAGGGGAGGGTGATGTTCTCCCCTACGCTGGCTGTCACGTCAAACGGTGCCTCTGAGAACAATGGGCCCGCTGTGGAGGGAAGAGCGAATTTTCCTTTGTGTACAATTTTAAGAGAAAAACACATTTCATGTGGAACACTTGAGTGTGGTCTCACCTCCAACCTCCAGACTGACAGTGCCAGTGGAGGTTCCAGCAGAGCTGCTAGCTACGCAGCTGTACTGACCGGCGTCGTCCTCCTGCACGCCTCGAATGTGCAGGGTTCCGCGGTGTAAATCCTGCTCAACGAAAGGAGCCGAGCCCACCTCCAGCTCACCTGGAAACGCAGAAAAGGCCCATTGGTCTCTTACTGGACATTTTTAGGTTCACGCTTTTATGTTTTTGACCTTAACTTACCTTTGAACCAGTGGACAAGAGGAGGGGGAATGCCTGTTGCTTGACACTCCAGTGTTGCATCATCACCAACAGATACAACTACGGCCTGCTGTGCCACTGTTATTCTCGGCATCTCTGCAGCAGAGAGAGAATGTTTATTTGATAGCCATTTACCAGATTTGCATGTAGTGCTACTATAAATGGAAATAGTAAAATACGGTTGGATTAAACCAGTAAAGGCTGCAGAATAGACTGATAAAACTATGCCTACTTATCACACATATTCTGTGCCAACAAGCAGGGAAAGATGCTTATTGAGCAGGCAGACAGCTGAGCTGAAAGGATGAAATGATCTATCTTACAAGCCTCTTGCTGCCTTGACAGATCAATGTTGTTAAAAATGACATTCAGAGACAAAAGTGTATATAATACCAGCATGCCCCAGGAATAGGCTGCCACAGCCCATCAGTGTTGAGGTTCCTGTCAACCACTAACTGACATGCCATGGCGGAAACTTTAGCCCTTCAACTGTCAGCGATCACAGTGAGAGAAATATCCTATTGTGTGAGATGGGGCAGCATGTGGCCACACTCGCTTGTGTTCTACTCAGAGCTGGTGCACAACTCACGCTGGATATCTGTCACTCAGACTAATTGAAAACGAATGCTGCAGAAGAATAGTCAACACAGACAAAAAAAAATGCTGCCGTATTTGAAGTCTAAAAATGTATGCCAACAGAAATGATTACTCAGAGCAGAAATTTAAAGACTCCAAAACAGCGTGTCTTAACATTGGCATCGTCAACCTGACATCTGTAGAGTTATTTTGACTTACCTGTAAAAGTAAGTGACACGGACTGAGAGGCAGTCCCAGCCTCATTGGTTGCCAAACATGTGTAGTTCCCAGCATCCTCTGGGAGGGCCCCTCTTATGGTCAGAACTCCATATTGGTTTAGACTCAACCTGTATCATGCAATCGACAGCATTCATGTTTGTTGACTCTTTCTGATTACATGTGCAGATGGAAAACTCATCTAATTCAACTTTAAACCTTCCTGCAATTCTTGGGTATCACGAGAGAATCTTTTCTTTAAATATGTATTTTACACAGACATATAAAGTACTTGTGGTTTTGAAACTACATTTTGCATCAGTTGATATAAAATCTATGCAGTGATACAAACAAGATGTGGCAATCGCACATGTCGTTAAAGTGGAATGTAATGACTCTTGGAGTCCTCAGTGCCGGAGGTGTTGAGTGGGCTGAGAGTTCCCTTACCTCGGCCGATTAGTGAGGAACATGTTTCCATGGCTCCAGAAAAGCTGGGGAGGGGGTGAGCCGGACGCGGAGCAGACAAGGCGGATCTCGTCCCCTCGGGAGAAGGCCTGGCTCTGGGGGTGAACTACCACAGAAGGAGCCTCTGCAATTGGAGTCAAACAGAAGCAAATTGCTGACGATGACTCAGGGACTTTTCACCGCTGAATGATGTCATTTATAACTTCCCAATCAGACGTTTAACAACAGTGAACTCCTGATGATGTGGGCTACAATGCAATTACCAGTGCTCCATGTCTGACTTCATGACTTGGGGAATGTAGTGAGGCAAAGTTTCGCATTTATTTTGAAATTTATTACAAACATCTGAGCGAATGCCCACAGTAGACGCCACACTTTTCAACACGCATCAATTCTGGCTGATGAGAAATATTTACTGACAAGGAAGTGCCTCAATCGGACTACGAGGAGGCTAGGCCAATAATGGAAAACAGATGACGGGGGCCTGAGAGGAGCCACGAAGCCCCCAGTGTGTTAAGTGTTTAAGCAGATGACCTGCAGGGTATCGTCCTACTGTACCTGGGACCAGAAGCCACACAGCGATTCTGCTGTCTCCGTGGGCGTTGGTGGCCACACAGTGGTACTCCCCAGCATCCTGAGTCCGCACCCCGCTGATCTGCAGAGAGGAGTCGGACAGCAGCTTCACCCTCCCAGCGCGGGCCCGGATGGCGCGCCCTGCTTGGTACCAGGTCAAGTTGTGGCGCATGGAGCCTTCCACCTGGCAGGACAGCACAGCCACGCCTCCCACAGAGGAAGTCACATTCACCGCCGGCTTCAGCACCGGAGGAGGCTCTGTTTTAGAGGAAACACAACCAAAACATCAAACTGGTGTTATCAGCGGTGGACAAACAGTGCAGAAATAGTTTACTTTAATACAAATGTTTGTGCTGGCAAGCTTTGTATCATGTTGAACTTTTAGCCATGAATCTGAGATTAAAAAATGGCTGGAACTTATTTCAAAGTCTTGCTGTGACTGTGATGCATGGAGGAGAAACTGAGAAGGTGTGTGTTCTTGCATCGTTGTGTCTGTGTGTGGGTGTGTGACATACCTCTAACAGTTAACTGCATTAAGGCGCGTCCCTGTCCAGCGCTGCTCTGCGCTATGCACTCATACAGGCCTTCATCCTCAGCTGATGCATGGGCAATCTCCCATGATGCTATGGCAGAATTCCTGATACAAAGACACGCTTGGTTCGTTGGCTGGAGTACGACAATAGCAACAAGATCCTATTTTCCGTCACATTCAATTAGTATCTCTGGCACGCACACACTGGGAATAGTTTTCACAACAAGTCAGCTTCGCTTCATGAAAGTAATTCAAAGCAGAGCGTCGACACCAAGAAAGAATAGGCGCTTTGTTAATTTTTCAAGATGACACAATCGAATATGTAATGTTCACAAAATTGACTGTGTATACCAGTTTCCTGACGGATGAGCCAATAAAACATAGGAGTCAAGCTGTACTAATGCTTTACAGACGTGCTCACTGGTAAGAGTAGTGAGTGACCTAATTAGTGTTTTTTACAGCGGTTAATGGGCGCATAAAGCTTCAGCATTCTGAAGGAAGGCCAGCCAAATGTTAGGAGAGTGCTGAGCAAATAGAGAAAAGACTCACTGATAGAGCTTCTCCTCTCCCAGCATAATCCCATTTCTGGTGAATCTCAGCCTGTAGGGAATGTCACTCTCCACCGAGCAGCCAATCACAGCGGGCTGCATGTAGAAGCCCTTCACCACATCCGGCATGCTCACGACTGGGGGATCTACACAAGGGAGGAAACAAAAGGTTAGAGGTCACTAGAGAGATTGATGAGGTGTGAGAGACACTGCGAAGTGGCTTTGGTGAGATGTGTCTGCAGGAAGGGGGTTGTCTTGCCTGGAACGATGTTGGTGTAGGAGACACTGGACAGCCTCTGGAAGCGGTAGCCCTCCTCGTCTTTGCCCGTTACCTTGATGAAGAAGCTCTGGGAGGGGGTGCGGAACTCCGGGAGACTCCACAGTCCTTGTTGGCCGAGGTCAGAGGGCAGAGGCACGGGGATGGTGCGTAAGGAGCGGCCTGAGCCTGACACGAGCTCCACATGGCTCAGCTGACCTGGAGGTGTCAGGCCTGTGCATTTCAGCAGAACGTGGGCTGGAAGTCCTGAGAGACAAAGAAAGATCGCCATGAGGTCATCATGCACGTGTTTTCAGTCACATAAGACCCAAGAAGCTAACAGAAATGCACCTTTTATTGGCCTCTCTCTGGTGTGGTTGAACTCTGAAACAGGTACGCTGGAAAAGCCGGCCCGGAAGTCTAGATCGCTGACTCCTGTTACCCTCAGAGTATGACGCCCGTTGCAGCTCACCTTTAGAAGGAAAGCAATGGTATTCAATTAGCTTATTGTAATAAAGTAGTCAGAGAGACATATTTATAGATTATTCACCAGCCCAGCACCTTTAGATTCCAAGCCCCAGGTCTGGGAAACTTCAGGTTGACGACACGAGCGGAGTTGGGAATGTTCAGCAGCTCTTTAAGGCCCTGCTCTTCACCAACTATACGACCTAGCAAAAGAACACAAGAACAGTTAATTTCCAATGCAAAATGTCTTGACAGGAAGTATTGTTAACTAATATGACAGGAAATAAAACAGCATCAATGTGTTGTCTACCGAAGGGATCTCTGAGCTCGATTTGTGGTGCTGGTCCACTGAGTGACACGGTGACCTCTCGAAGGCTGGGGTCAAAGGGCACTTCCCACTTATTCTCCTGGGAACTGTCATGATTGGAGGACAGCAGGTGGACCTTCATGGCCTGAACTGTCTCCTCTACCCACTTTAAAACCTGGCAGGAAGAGAAAATACGCCATCACACAACCGTAACAGAGCTACATGTCACGCTGGAGGAGACCCATTCGTTGGTGGATGAGGCTGGGACCCGTCAACTGTCAGGGATCACCTCTCAACTTAGAAAGACACGACGTGGACAGGAAGGACACGATTGTGGACTTTTTCCTGAAAGCCCCCAGCAACCCCTTCCCTGCCCTAGAAGCAGGCTGCTCTTTGTCTTCGGACTATTCTTTCATCGCAAAAGTATTCCTCGGAGGGATTTTGCCTAAACAAAGGAAAAGTGAAACAGCTCGACTGTCAAACTGATAACATACAGTTTTCTGCACTCTCAAGCATGTATTCCCAGAAGAGCGTCTCTCACAGTAGAAGACTGTCAGGCAGCAGTCCCCCTCCTGCAGCACAGCTTTCATGAATCATAAGGCTTGTTCCTCAGAATAGAAAGCAGTGGTGGTGATGTGTGTGTGTGTGGGGGGCGCCTTTGTTTTAGAAATACAATTTAACTGTATATTCCACAGTATCAGCTTGACTAATATGCAGGATCATTTATGGACAGAAACAGCTGGTTTGCTTTTCCATTTTTCTGTTGAAATTGGTTAAGCTTAGAAAGCCAGATGAGGTCAGACAGTGACACATTAGGATTGCAGGAGGCTCACTTCTTAAATGAGTTATTCCAACACGCAGAGCAAAGATTACCCCAAGTCTGACATAATGGTTGACAGTTTGATTATGTTTAATGGCAAAAACAATCATTACTTAGATGATAATGTCCCTCAGTGGCTCTTCACCGAAGCTGTATAGAATTTCAGTTTTGACAGGTGCCTAAGCTTATAGGTATAATCATTATTGGAGTAAGAACACAGTTTTCCTTTTGTTTTCTCTGAAATGAAAACAGAAGCAGAAAAGCCCATTGATATTTCACAGACTCTCATTTCACTGGCCACAATGGACCAAAAGTGTTCCGTCCTCCAAATGCTTAACAAGCGACTGCTGTCTAGTATTTGTTTTGACCTCATACGGAGAGGCATTATGGCTGAGCTGTGCCTGTAATGAAACAAACTGAAAACATTTCTTCACCGGGCTCTTGGAGACAGAGCCAACGGCAACACATTTTAAGACGTTTACGAAAACGAGCAAAACTGAAACAAGGAAAGCCTTTGATAATTCAATTATCAGGCCTCCGCTTTTTGTCTATCAGGTCCACCGGGTGCTGACAGCAGCTGGTTCCTCTCGCCATTTTACAACTGGAAACAGCTGTAATGTCTGCCACATGTGCAGCCATCACCAGCAGAGCAGGAAACTGCTAAGAAGTGACCTATATCTGCCCCAGGATAGAGTCTATTTCTTATGCAAGAGAGCAGGGAGGAGTGGGCATTGCTCTGCCCTCAGACCTGAGATAAAAGGAAATAGAGAGCAGAGATGGGATGACTTGCTGTCCGGGTCATGGTGGGTCTGGAGGAGCACGCTGAGTTCTGCAGCCACACCCTGTCTCAACCACTGGGAATGCAGAGGATCTTAAGTCCTGTGAAACCTCATCCGGCGTGTCTCAGTTGAACGGGCTTACAGGGCTGTTACAGGAAGGACCCCCCTCTGCTATTCATAGAAGCATGACAGATGGGCCAGAAAAAAGGGTTAGCTAAGGCTGAGGTGATGCAGTATTCCCCCTTACTCGTCCAGGTACATTACCTGTGAAAGAAACAAGTGGCTGCGCTGTGGTTGAGCACGACAGCTTGAGTCCGGACCTCCCAGTGGGCAGGGGTCATCTCAGCCCTTACCCAGGTTTAAAAACCACAACTGCCGACATTTGCAGGATGATGCCCAGCTACAAATCAAGGTTATTAGAGCGAATCAGTCCCAGATGGAGCCCCTGCTCCCTCTCAGTCGGAGTTTAGACGCACCTGCCGAGGCTTTGCCTGTCACAAGTGGCCTGTATTTGAGAGAGGCAGCTACAACATAGATAGCCTTTGTTTAGCGCACTCAGGAAGATGATAAATGTTACCTGGGTTTCATTTTATGTCTGACAACCATTACCAGACCCTTAACTCACTACTGTAATGAGGAAAACATAAGGGCAACGTTATAAATGACTCTTCAAGGCACTTGAGTTGAGTGTATGTGCAGCTTGCTGGGAAGAAAACAAACAACTGGCTATATTCTACACTGCGCAACTGCGTGTTCATTACATGCTTCTTTCTGTTTCTGTCTCCAAGCAGACATCACAGCACACATTATTTGGAAGCTAAAGCATTACAGCCCTCAATTTCTGATCAGCGCTTCAGGCTACTGATGACTAAGGATGGCATCATTACCATGAGGAGCACAGTTCGCGGTCCAAGTTTGACAGCACATTAGCGGGGCTTTCTTGTCCACGCTCTTGTTAGCTTATCCTCTTGTTGATCATAACCAGTCAAATTTAAAGAGCGTAAAGAGCTCGATACGTAGAGCTGACAATGAGCTGTTGTGTGAGGACTTGGAGCCAACTCCACTGGGCAGCTGTGTTGGAAGGAGGGAAGCCATGACAGATCATATCCTGGGATTAGAGAGTAAAATAAGCAGTCTGTTTTCCCTCCACACTTCCCCCCTGGAGACCACAAAAAGATTTTGTATATTTGATTTGGCCGCACTTTATTAAACTGCTATTAAGAGGGTATATTTTGGTTAGATTTTTAGTACTTCTGAGGTTTTTAAGGATTAAAGGATTTGCATTAATTTGGTAAAAGCATGCCACCCAAGAGCTATAATCACACAGGTCTAAAAAGGACATACAGTAATTCAGTCTGGATCCAAGAAGAATTTGTTCTTAAGTATGCACATGTTTACATGTAACAGTACACCAAGAACATGTCAAACTACTTTAGGCTACTTTAGCACAAAGCCATCTGGGGGAGAGGTGTGAGGGCTAGAGTGAATTAGGTCTCCTATTCCCTTAATACTGCAACACAAAAATGACATTCAAACACTCTTTAAACAGCTGGCAGGATTATGGAGTGATAATGAACCGAGCTGCCCCACACACAGGCGTTGTATGTTTAGCTACATGCAATCATGACTTGACAGGAAACAGACCCGCACATAGACACAAACACATCGGAGTTCAGGGGTTCAGTGGGCCACCAGTACGGAGCTGTTGGCCCCGGCTCAGCGCTGCCCAGTCTCCTGTGCTGACATGCAGGATACCAGTGTCTCTTCCAGAGGAAACTCTGGCTTCTTTTACGTCTGCCTGGGAAGTGAGCCCTGCTGTCTTTGGCTTCTCAGCCAGAGCTTCTGTTACATGTTGCTTCCGATATAAAAGAGTTACTCACCCATATCATATAACCAGGAAGTTTAATATCAGCTTTGGAATCATTTGATTACTCTAAATGAAATCGTTATTATTACATCAGTGGGTCAAATAGGGTTTGTTTCCATTATTAGGCGATATAACCCCTTTCATATTAATTTCCTAAAATAAATTCTACTTAAGTAAGAAATAATGTATTATGTATATACAGGTTTAATAAGAATTTGGTGTCTTGTACTCTGTCATGCTCTCACCTCGTTGACCTGCTGCTTGTCCAGGTGAAAGATCTGTCCAGAGGAGGTCGCAGCGATCTCCTCATAAGCCCTGTAGCCGGGCTGAGAGCGGTCCCCACAGTCCCCGGTCAACACAAATACCACCTGGGAAACGAAGGGGGCAGGCGAGTTAAGAGGATTACTACTGTTCAGTGTTTGCTTTCGACAGACTCGCTTTCAGTTGGCTCCAAAGTGACGCTAATGCCCATTGTCAAGCTTCAAGTAGAGGCTAAGAACGGGTAGCTTTGAAGAAACTTTCCCCTGCTCAACTGAGCATCAGGGGGGACTTCATTAAAATGTAGATATGTCACAGCATGCTGTTGTATTCCTTTTGTTACAGCATGTGATAAATGTAAAGACACTCAGAACTATGTGGGCCATGTATTTAAAGCTTTATATTTAACCATTTTCCTGCCAAAATCACCTAAACAGCATTAAACCACTGTTGGAGAGTTAAACAAGATGAATAGAAATGCTTGCAGGCATGTTTTTTGTGCCATTCTTATACATATACTGTGGCTGTGGTCAGGGAGGTAGCTGCGTTATTTGTGCGATGGCATTATTATTTGACATTTGATGCAGTGTGTATGTCTCCAGCTCTGATCTGTGATGTCCTCACAACACTGTACCTGTGACTGACGGAGCTGCACCAGCTGCAGAACATCTCTTTTCAGGCGGTAGTCTTTGGCTCTGGCATCAGTGAATACGTAGATGAAGGATCCAGGCAGGGAAACCTCCAAGGCTTTCTTTATGGCTCCTATGCTCATCTCAGGGCAGTCGCCCCCACCCTAGGTGACAGAATCACACATGATCAAATACTCCTGGAGGAAATAAAGTCTAAATGAACAACTGTCATAGTTTAGCTGTGTCAGGGATATGGGTTATGACAAACGTTATATAGATTTAAAACATAATTCTCGTTAAAGCAACCCTAAGCATACTTTTGAAAGTAGAAATAAGAGCATATGTCTTTTAGAAATGCAAAGTAGAATTGCAAAAAAAGCACCTTTCCTCCGTTCAGGGGTTTCGTGGTCTGGTGTGACCTGAGGCTTATTGTGGCAAACTTTAGATACATATTGCTGTGTAACTGACATTCCTGAGTCAGTCTGCTGACCTTATGTTTCTTCTCCAATTGTGCTTAAGTTACACTATGTTACCACATTAATATACCTTGTGGCCACAGTAGCTGCTGCTGCTTAGGCCCACTTTAAGCAACGACAGTGCACACACCTATAGCTCGGATTTGTGTGGAACTATACAGTGTTCCCGGTCCTATAGAATGATAATTTCATGTGTTCTGGTTCCCACCTGGACAAACAGCTCTTGCAGATCCTGCTGGAACTTCTTTGGGTCGGTGGTGATGGACACAGGGCCGATATCTGCAAGGTTGGAGATGTATATCATCAAAGACCCCAAATCAAGTCAGCTTAATAAGAGATGTTCTGGTTGCTATACAAGAGGATATGCGTTTTAATGCCTAACAATATTCATCCCAACCGAATAAGTTAAGTTTAAGTCTAACATTTTTCTTTGAACTCAACAAAACAACTATATCAGAACAAAGGATTTAGTTGTTCCCTCTCAGCAGTTCAACGTCTGTAAACAGAGAAAAGGCATCTGCAGCATAAAAAATCCTACTAAGCCACAGAGCCTAATTTATCAGGACCAGAGTGATGCCCTGTAGCTTTTGTGCAAGACATGAATATCAATCACACGCACACCACACAGTACAAGAGATTGGTGCGCTGAAAAAAATACAATGTTCAGGTTTTCTTTAAACAAATCGCTACAATCTGGCCAAAGTTCAAATGACTTCACAATAATCATTTTCTGCAGCTGTGGTCGGCATTTTCTACCAGGCGACTTCTCCAGGAGCAGACCCCAGAATGATGGATAAGAGACTGTCAGGGCCTGACGCCTTCTGGGGCCAATCGATGGAACAGTAAACATTAACCAATACACAGGGAACGCATTGTTTTAGCTATAGAACGCTGTTGTCCATAAACACAAGCCTATCATTATAATTACTACAGAGGAGATCCTAATCAGGTAGGGTGGAGCCTCATTATGTCTGTGTGTCTGTGCTTGTTATTGCGACTGTCAAATACCATTCTGAAGTATCATGGTGAGACTAATGATACAGGGCTTGTAGACGTGTGTCAAGCTGATGACATTTGTAACTCATTCTGAAATCTATTTTCCAACAGTGGAGGCTTTCAAGTCCTCGTCTGCCCCTCATGAGTGATTGTAAAACACTGACAGCCCTGTCACCCCTCTTTGTCAGCCACTGCAGGCTTCTTTGCAATCTTGGAAGTTTACAAGGTCCCCAAGGGCAGGGCACATTAAACACAGACAAAATGTGTGGTGTTAGTGCAGCCCACCATCCCCCCCGCCCTCCGCTGGCTAAACTGGGGGCTATGAGGGTTTTCCGGAGGCTTGGATGCAGGAGAGGGTGGGTTGAGTGGGGGGGTGATTGGGGTAATTACACATAAGCAGACAGCATATGCTTCTCATCAGTGCTCAAACACCCTCCCCCATTAGAGCACTCTTATTTTCAAGCTGCAGCTTTCCCATATAGGGGGACATGCGGGGGGGGGGGGGAGCACCCTTACCTGTCCGTCCCAC
>NW_023339718.1:3818922-3834232 GCF_004916995.1 Morone saxatilis
TTTTTTTTTTTTTTAAAGTTTAGATTTCAGAGCAGTTCAAAGTCTGGGACTGCTTCCAATCGGGAGAAAAGATATTTGGAACAACACGGCTCAGCTGAAACACATCAAAAATCCAGAGTAAAATACTTCCACAGGAGTACATCCGTGCGTAAAGTTTGGAGGAGCGTGCGGACTGGCTCTGTGTTGGAGAGCCCCTGGAGAGCTGGTGCTCTGACGCTTCAAACGGGGGCGGAGATGGGTATTAAAAGGTTCCCGAGACCCAACCTGATTTGTGTGTGTGTGTGTATGTGAGAGAGAGAGAGAGAGCCTCGACCCCACTGTGGTTTCCAGTCGTTTAACCCTATCTAACAATCCCCCCTTCACTTCACGATTTTTCTCCGCAATCGAGATGGTCCCCTGGAGACGCGGGGTTTAGCAGCTTTTACGCACATTACCAGCGGGGTCTGGAGTCTGTATTTTGGACATGTCGAGAACATTGTCTCAGTAACAGCCTCGTTTATATAAATAGCCATCGTTTATATTCAGCTGACACCAATCTAATTTTATACACAGCCCACCCTGAGAAATGGCATATGAATGGGTGGAATAGCGCGACGTGCCACACAGAAATGTCACTGTCCTGTTTTACTTTGTTGCTGATCAGAAATATGTGTGAAATGTGATTATTAAATGTTATTCTCACGCCCTTGATACGGTATCTTGTCTGAGGAGACCTCGAGAGGAAGCCAGCCCGGATCTTATGAATGTAAATAATTCAGTGTCTTCTTCAAAACTAAGTGGTAGGCAGCCAGAATATTCTTGTTCACTTCAAAACCATCTTGTCTTTTGCTGCACTTGGTTACAGCTGCTACACTTGAAACCCCTATAAAACACAAAATGAATCAAAGATGTACCCGGTTAAAGACATGGACCCTTCTGACCTTCTCTTCTTGATATGACTTGTATCTGTCCTTGATGAGAAGAAAACAGGAAGCAGGTCTGAGCAGGCCCAGTGAGCAGACAGACCCAGCAGCTTCTACACAAAAGCCACTGAGCCTCATTAACCCACCCATCAATGGCAAGACTTCACACTTTTATGCAGTTCATTGTTCATTATACAACCATCTGCAGAGAGTGTTTAAAACGCATGACACAAGCTCATCATGACATTATTCTATAATAGTGAAGTAGCTCAGTGCTATACTGGATAGATAAGGTTTTAAATTTTGAATGCAATCGGCTGTGTGAAGTACTGAGCTATTGTCTTGAGAACTGAAAAACAAAACAGCTCCCTAAACCTATCGAAGAACCTGCATATGTAAAGAAAAGCACATATTTTCCATTCATTTCAAATACATAAATAGACTAAGAATACAGTAATAGAAAGGTTTGCCACTTAAATGCATTTTATTCTGTGCTCTTATACTGTTAATCAACAGGTAAATGACATTTATCATTTAGTAAATTATCATTTGCATAAGGCATAAAATCAGTGAAGCTGATAAAACATCTTAATGCTGTAACTAAAACAGTCCAAGAATGGAAAAAAAGGCATCATCACATGCTCTGGCCTTGCACAGGACAAATACAAAGTAGACAATTGCAACCACAGAGCTCGCAAAAGCTTTACAACCAGAATTGATGTCTATTTGTGCCTCTCAATGACCAGGGCTTTGTGTGTGCTGAGGGTGGAGCACGATCCTCTCAAAAGGCATAATGAGCCTCGGTTCAGATGTAACCTGTGAGAATTCGCTGCGTCGCTCGGTGCACGTCGTTCAGGATGTGGCTGTGCAACACTGGAGACACTAGACGCTCTTGCTAACAGGGAAGTGAAAACACAATAGGATGCAAAGACTGCAAACATAGTAAAATTATCCATAGAAAACTCCCCGCTCCTTTAACACTCTTCTTCAAATAAAAACCCCGTTCTCTCAGGAAAAGGAAACTTCAGAATGTGAGAAAAAAAAACAATCCCACAATAATAATGAAAAATACAGTGCAATACATTTCAACACCTTTGATAAAAAATAAAACTTCATTCCATACTTATGAGTAAAATTCCCATAAACGCAGCAAAGCAGAAAATAAATTACCATTATATTTACATTATACAATATACACTATACTGCGTTGTAATTTTAAGTTAGAGTTCACGTTAAATAGCACATTTTTCCAGATTCTCCCGGGTTTAGAGTCTCTCCATGTGCTGGTGAAGCAGCAGCACAGTTCCTCTGATTGGCTCACGTGCATCCCCTGCTTTACAGTATGTGAACAGGACGCACACTAACATCTCGGAGGGAATTCAGTTCCTTGGACTGTCCATGGGGAAATCACAACACTGCGCTTGCAGAAATGCTCGTACACAGTCCACAACACTGAAGTGTGTACGTGGTGCCACACAGCTGTAGAAGCACGGATAAATGACTGAGGGTTTTTGCTGACATGTTTGGAATTCTTCGTCACGTCAGAGGATACATTTGTTTACAATCCTTACTGGAAATGTAGACGAACAGCTACTTGACACAGATGCTGTACGGCCGTGCGACAAAAGTTTGCAGTCCACTTGTGGGTGAGCAAGTTAAATGTGGCCTCCCACCGTTACAGGTGTGATGGTGCTGGATCGGCGTGTAACGGATGCTGAGTTGGATCCATCTGAGAAGTTGTGAGAATGATCAGCAGTGAACAGATGACAGTAAAGCGGTGTCCTGAAATCTGGGTGTGTTCAGAGCATGCAAGATAATCACTAAACAGAGCTACTGCATTACTAAAATATTTCTTCACAAGATCACTTCACAGTTGACAAAACACCGAGCAGGATGTCAGCAACAATTGGCAGCGGCAAGTGAATAACATTAGGCAGTGAGAGGAGAGGCCTGTCTCGCTCTTCACTCAGCACTGCAAGACGATTTGATTGCCAGCAAACAAGTGGGCCATACTGAATAATTCATGAGAACAAACTGAGAGCAGAAAGTGGCTTCTTCACTTTGGTTTTCAGCCCACGTACTGAGTTTCCTTTCTTTCATTCTATGCTCTGATGAAATAAGAATTACACTGTATTATCTTGGAGCTGATGCATGACCTAGGATTGAAAATCACCCAAGCAGAGAAGTATGCAGGTACTAGCTCATTAATACCCCCACTCACCTTACATTCTTACACAAGTCCATCATAGAGTGACAGTGCCTGAACAATAGAAGGGTCTGCCTTTGAGCCCTCCTGAAACTCCTGCAGAGTCAGCTTCCCATCTGCATTCTGGAGGAACAACAGGAGACAAAATGAACATGAAGCCCTCTAAGGCTTTAACACAGAGTTTCCAGCAGGGGGCAAAAGAGGCTCTTAAGCTAAATCATATTACTCCTGTTCTATGCTGGTGGACTGGGTCTTTGGTTCAGTGCACTTGGATGGTAGCCACTCTCCACCAATACAAATCACTAAAGTGCTGCTGTGCTGCACAGCTAGTCCATCGGGCTGATCTTGGCAGTAGTGGCCTGACGAACACACCCATGCAGGCTGCGTCTCATCTTTCACTAAAGCTAAGTGGATTCTTGGGGCTGAGGGAGTGGGCATTAGCACCGAGGGCTAGTGGTGGAAGGGACTATATATGATGTTTATAGACTGCAGCCGGTGTTAGTGACGCTGTGATGGCTACAGCTAACAGCTCTAAACATAACAGTGTCCATGTCAAAGCCCCGAGGCTGGCAACGAGGGCAGATTCGGTCCGTTTAATGGTAAACTAATAATTATTACTGCATTTGTATCAGGGTCAGGCAAAGTTTGAAGTTAAACTGTAGAAAGAAAGATCAAATGGTACATCATCTAGTGCATTATCATTAGCTATGTTTACATGGAGCCTAATATTCTGATTTTAATCGTTTAAACATAAAATAAATATGTTAAAAATGCTCCATATAAACACCTCAATCAGAATAAAACAGGCAGGAAATTTCAAGCAGTTACAGAGGGGTAATCATAAACTGATCAAAAGACAAACTGTGCCATGTAAACAATGTAATTACTTTCTGGCTGTGTTCTTTCAGTGCATTCTGTCCATGAATTTTTCTGTCTATTTTGAAGTAAATGTGTGGGGAGGTACTGTTCTGTACTCCCAAAAAAATGTCTAGACCCCTGCAGAGTTTGTTTTTGATACAAACTCTTGAAGAACTGAACATTATTGGGCGCCTAGACAGTAGGAAAATAATAATAATAATAATAATAGAAATAATGGCCTATTTAAACAAGTCCACAAAAGAATGAATGAAGCCGGGACAGACCAAAGGGCTGAACAAATTAAAAACCGCTGGAAAACTTTGAAGATCGCCTATTACAAGGCTAAATCCCAAAACAACAAAAGTGGATCCGACCACACCAAAGCATGGACAAATTAATGCACTTTGCACGTCACACCCCAGTAGATCACATCCCATGTGAACAGTTGACCCAAAATCTTCAATCTAAAAGATTTCAATCAAAATTATAGTGTGCAGTTACTCTCTTTATCACTTCTATCTTTTGATATCATTTTAGTATTAAAATACTAACCTTGTCCATCATTGCAAAAATACGGTCAACTCGCTTTTCTGGTGTGTTTTCTTCTTCTGGCAGCTCCACAGTGTTCCCCTAAGATATCAAATCATTACACTTTGTACCATTCAAACAATTCAGATTTATATGACAGATTTAAATTTTAACTTACCACCATCTGATATATGGCATCTACGATGTTCAACATCTCATCTCGGGTGATGTAGCCATCATTATCAAGGTCATACAGTTTAAAAGCCCCTGTAAAGTTGTGGGAAAGTTGTTAAAGCATGTGGCTTTTAATGCAGCGAGGAAGGCCATGCTGAGATCAGAAAGCCACTCTGACTTCAAAATGTAAAACAAAAGATTATATGAACTATATATTTTTATGGATTACAAAGCACACAGTGTTTCATGTGTTTGGAAGTGGTGAAAACGGAGCAGACAGGCAGCAGCCTTTCATGGTTGCTTTCCAGTTCCAAGGTAGTGATTCTGGGTATAAATAATGATCCCGCTTGGTTTCAGATTCAAAACTTTGAATGTTTTTCTAGGGTGTTATAGTTTCAAAAGAGGTTGTCAACATATTGGGTCATGACCCCCGGGTTGCAAAAGCCTGCTCTATCTTGCTAATCATCTTCTATTTGCTCTCTAGGAACCCACGGGGTCCTCTTTCATATGCAACGCTCGGCAGTCAGAGCTAAATCCTGTCATTTAAATGTCAAAAAATAGGGGAGGAGGGTGCATCTTCTTACATCTCAACTTCTCATCTAGAGTCCCCCGGGAAGTCACAGACAAGGCCTGGATGAACTCAGAGAACTCGATGCGTCCATCCTACGGAGTGACAGAAGGGGGAGAAAGAGAGAGAAAGAATGTGAGAGAGGAAATGGCCCAGAGACAAGATGAGCATCTTACTTCACACTTGCTGTACTTTCATGAGCTCCTTGCAGTTCTTTCATGTGTCCTTGCTGTATTCTGCTGAAAATGGGGCCAGACGTTTGCTCCAAGTCAGCTGCTATTTTTGCCCTGCACCTGGCTCTCTCCTGAGGCAGAAATATGTCACCTCTGGTCATTAGTAAGATGGATGCTACTGGCTCATAGTCTGAAACTTACAGGGCACAAACAACCACTATATATTTGGGGCGAAGTGATTCCAGTGATTCTACATCATGAATGGGCATGCCACATAATCTTGTCCAACAAGATAGGAAATATCCCCCTCTGACACTTATTTCCTCGCAGCTTTGTTAGAATCCCAAGCACTGAATATTTACACAGAAGCACAACATTTCCAATTGCCCTCTAAAAATTGTGGCCTTTAGTGTTCTTCCACGAGGCCACACTTTGTGCAGCGCAGAGAAACGTCTGCTAACACAGATAGAATAATCAAATATAAAATGAAAGCTCAAAATGGCACAAACGCTGCTAATTCAGACCAACTCAAAGTCAAAGTGAGTCGCTGCAAAAAAGAAATGCCATCCACATTCTAAGCGAAAACCCTGTGGACAACGACGCATATAAAATCAACTATCTGGTAGCAAAGCTTTCAGGCTGTGGTCAGTTTATATTCTTACCAGATACTAAAGGTTTGTGTTCCATCACAAAAACATTCTGCTGCAACAGCTGCCCTACCTGTAACCTCTCTGAGTCCTGCCACAGCTGAATAAGAAAAGCCAAGTGCTCGTCATGGCCTTGGGGTCGGCTAAATTTATCTCTACCAGACATCTGACCGGCCAGACAATGCTGAAGTCATGCATTGCTGATTACATAAGTCATAAAAACTGTTAAGATCAATGCATTCTCTAACTATGGGGTGCCTAACGCTAATGAAGGTCATAGATAAACATCAGACGGAGGGTTTGTCTGATCTTCCTGACACAAAGCCTCTTAACTGAAGTCAATAAACCTCCAGGGGCTCACCAGCATCCCAGGAGCTGTTCATCTACAGTTTGTCTTCCAAAACACAATTTGAATAATCTTGTACAGCTGCAATGAGGTGGATTACTTCAGACAAATGTAGCTCATAACAACTTGTTAAAACTTGCTTTATCATAATATCCTCAAATCCTTAGAGAATGCATCCACATAACTGAGATAAGAAATTCATTAAAAAGAAAGTACATATACACCATTTGAAAAAATATATTGGGATCCACTTTTAAAAAAATATTTCTGGCACAAAACTAAGACTTACGATTATGTGTTACTATTGAAGCTATGACTCATCTGCAGTTCTCTGTTTACCCATTTTTTAAAGGAAAGAATCATCTGTGCTGGTGAAACACTTGACTTTCAGGCTGAGAATGATTTCAAAAGTTTTTGTTTTTTTAAATGAATGAACTCCAATACAAGCAAAATATGGCAGGATTCTGTTTGTACCAAACTCTCTCTCTCAAAAAAAACAACAACTGGATTACTGCAGTTTTTGACAGGTTAAATTTAAGACTTTTTAAGACAATTATGAATGCAATCTAAGACCTGTTTTACAACCTTACTGGCATAAAAAAGGTGTGGACCATATGGCAGAAGATTGGTATTAGTTCCATGTTGTTTTTGTTTTATAGTTGATACAGCATGATCATATTGCCACAAACTTTACACAAGTAACGTCATCCAGTCATTTTTTAAACTGTCAAGATCATATTGAAGATTTTTAATGCCTAACATTCAGATTATTGGATGTTAGACTTTTTAAGACCCCACAGACACCCTGAAAAATATAGCAATCATTACACATAAAATAATTTGCAAAGTACACTGAGTACGCTAGAAATGGAATTTCCCACATGCCCTAACACTGGACATTTTGATTAAACTTTAACTAGAATTCCACTGAGTCCAAAACTGCTCCCCCCCCCAAAAAAAATAATAACAGCAACAAAATGAAAAAGGTTTCTATACCATACTGCCCTTGTATTCTGTTCAACCTCTGGCTGAAAGGAGGACCTTTAGATTAGCTCCATTCTCAGACACTGTCCTTATCTAACAGCAACCACGGACAAACAGCCACTGTCAAAGAATTTCTTGTAACAAAGGTATCTGAATATTTTTTTCTACCTCGTAACAGGACAATAAAGCACATGAATTCGATTACAAACCTTATTTTCGTCAAATACATTGAAGACAAAGGAGGCAAACTTTGTGGGATCTCCAAAAGGAAAGAACTGCTTATAAATCTTCTGAAAGCCCACAGCATCCAGCTGCCCGCTTGGACAGTCTTTAATGAAGCCTTTGTACCTGAAAGATAAAGCACAGATTATTTAAATAGTTTTAAAAAAAGGGGGAAAAATATCATTTTCAATGTAATGAGAATACATACTGTACAAAAATGATGAAAGACCGAGGTCACCTCCTCACTTCTACAGTAGGTATTACTGATTCAGTTTGAAAGAGTGTGCTAGATCAAAAAGGTAAAGTGCAAAGCTATTTGTCTCATTCACAGATAAGAAGATCGCCTTAATCCAATAGCAAGCCCAGAGTGGTTAACTCTAATCAAATTACTCCGTAGTCCTCTTTTGATAATATGCGTGGCTGATAGATAAGTCTGAGAGCTTCCTCTCGCCCCTGGAAATGACATATCTAGAGAGCGACTTAACATCTCTATTAGCCTAAAAATAGAAGCATCTCATAAGCAATTTCAAGCGCAGTCACTCAAAGGTAGGCAGTTTCCTTGTATGTCTGCGTAAAGGAACACAGCAGCCTCAAAGTCTAACTAGACTGTAACAGGTCAGGGAGCAGAGGAGAGAGCAGTAGCCTTTACAAAAATAAATGCTGGATGAAAAGTTGGAGAAAGAGGAAATAGCAGGGAAATAATAACACTCTCTTGTTATAAAAAGCATTGCAAAAAGCTTTTGCTCTTGATCAACAGAAAAAATTACGCAAGTTTACACAAGGGAGCACTGAATGTTCGTCTGTGATTCGGTTAAGGCAGGGCAGTAATTACGGCCAGAGAGAGAGTGTTCTGATGAAGAATGAAAGCCAGGACAGATCTTTTGCACTCTGGCTCTTCACTCCTCTTAAACTCTTTACTTTTAATCTGCCCTGGAGATAATGAAGCAGCTCCATATAGTCAAAGAGATGGAGAGACACTTTGAGCAGCAGCCGGGAAGAAAGTTCAGTGAGAGGAGAAGCGAGAAAAGAGCAGAACCATGTAATTCTCACTTTTGAATTATCTGGAGATATGTGGGAAAATGAAAGCCTGGCTCAATATAATGCGGTATGTAAAATACAACCTAATTGCTATTCAAAGTGCAGAACACATAATGCATATCATAATCCAAAGCCGACCCATTTCACCCGGATTCTTTCCTTTTTTAATGTGAATATGGAATATCATATCAGGTAACCAATATAAAAGGCTGAATGATATTGTAACATGTTGTATTGCAAAGTGCATGTACTGTATATATAGTATACATGTTTTAGTAGATAGCATATATAGTGCATACAGTAGGGATTGTTCACTGCAAACGAATAGTGTATCTATTAAGTATTTTTATTGAAGACAGATTCTTTTACAAGTGAAGCCATAGTGAACATCATTATACAATCAGGAGCTTTATAAGGAGTGGTTGTGTTCCTCTTATTCATCATTTCAGGCGGGTCGAATATCAGCCAATTTTAGTTTATCACAGACTAAATAAAACTGAATCGGTACTCCAATGCTGATGTATCTGCTTATCACAGATATATTGTTATCTAAGTTCATGCTTGCTGGTTAGTAACAAGAAATTGCAGAGCAGAAATGTGTTTTGATTGGAATTCATCTTGTTGACACAAATAATGGCTGCAAAAAGTGGAAAAAAGGAAAAATGAATACATAGAAATGAATTATCATCACACGCCACATGAATAATGTGGTCCGGGTGCACTGATTACGGTCGAAACAGGCCTGCATTTTAAACCATTACGACTGATTAAATAATGGCCTTTAAAAGGGCACCAGTGATTTTACACGTGTAAGTTTAAGTTTACTTGTCATGAGGAGTACGACTCACTGTGCGAAACATGCCATCTGTGGCACTAGAGGAGCTTTCCAAGGTCTTTCTTTTAACCGAGAGCGGTATGCTGTTTGAAAGAAGTGGGCATTTAGGAGGCCGGAGACCGATAATGAAAGACTGCATTACAGCATATGTGTAAGATAAAAAGATGTCTGACTGCTTTTTTAATCTGTTTCTTATGACTCACTCAACTTTATGAAAGTGCAATTCTAAATCACTGAAGTACCCCTTTGATAAAACTCTTTTCCCTGCCTGAAATGCCTGAAGGTTTACAATTTAAAGAGCTTCAGAGTTCATGTGAAAATGGTACTCCATCGTTTTATTGTTGCTGTCCTACAGCACAGTCAGAATCACAACACACAGTTTTTAAAAAAATGTATCAAAAGTGATTCAGAAGAACTTGAGATCGTCTTTTTTATTCCACATAGTCGTCTTCTTTGTCAAAACATGGTGCCTACATTACCCACAATGAAACTCGACTACCGACAGTTTGGTTGGAAATTCGGATGTGTTATGCTAGTCGTGGCTAATGTAGCCTTGAGCTGCTAGCTTATTAACTATTAAAAATGAATTCAATGTTCAATTAAAGAGTTACCCACGTCATACACTACTGTACTTTATCCGATGGTTATTATAGTTTAATTAAGTAAAGGCTACATATTCATATAATTGACTTAAATCTGAAATGTTATATATTTTTGTTGATTCATGTTGTTTGTTATAGTGGTGAATGATAGCAATTCAATTTTCAGTTTAACACATTTTTGACAAGTTTATTTTTCAGCTGTAAAATCTCCCCCCAATATCTTGATCAGAACTCCTAAATAATCAAATTTAAGGGATTCTAATCCAATATACAGTTTTTTAATTTTTGAACTCTTAAAAATAAATCATCACTGGTTGGGATCAAGTCCGATTCTTTAATATGCACTTTGATTTATCAAAGAATTCCTAACAGTGAAATGTTATTTTCCCTCTTCAGCCAGTCTAGAGGCACATTAATTTGCTTCATTAGGCATAAATAATACACATGTAATGCCGACTAGATTAGATAGTCACACTACCAGTGGAGTTACATAAGCAGAAGACACATATACAGTACGCACTGTACCAGTGTAAACATGTTTGCCTACTGTCACAGTCATCAGAGTCATAATCAGAATCACCTTCATTTGCCAAGAACACATCAAGTGCAAGAAATCTGACTTGTGACACTGGTGCTAAGACACATACACAGACTGTACTTAAAGGAGTGCAATAATGCAACTACGCACTGTATTAGCAGGGACATAGCAGACGTGACATTGTGCATCCGACCACACTAAGGAGCCAGCATGAAGATCAAGTATTTATTACTGGCACTGGCTCCAACTCCTTGGCATCTACCATGGTGGTTTGCTAAAGAGTTGTGCACGATGTTACTCTTGCTCCTGCTTAGCTGGCAGGAACATCACTGCGCTATGGCATTTTGTTATTGATTTCAGGTGAGCCTCGAGCATACTAATGATGTTCCCTTAGAGGAGAATTAGAAAGGGGAACAAATTTAATGCACAACACAGGCATTTATCTAACCCTGCTAATTCTTCTGTGTCTGTGCCTGTGCTCTAATTACACGCCATCTGGCATTTCCCCTGGTAAAATTCCCTCTCATCCCTCACACTCAGCCGTGTTGATTGCTGCTGATCTTCAAGTGAGGACTTATGCAAACTTTCCTGTGAAAGACAGCAAGAGTGATGGTGAGCTAGCTGGCTGCACTGCCGGAGGGGGGTGGAGGTTTAAGGGATGGGGGGTATTCCGCCCCAGTGCACTCAGGCAGCCCCAGAGACGGGCCAGCTCGGAGGCTCTGGACCTGCCAATGCCCACTGATATCTAATGTTGCTGCTGCTGCTGTGTGGCAGTGAATGTGCCCTGGTTCCTTTCCCTCTGTAAACCCCCTAACACGGGACATGCAACTAGCTCTCAAGGCAGCGCTCTCTTCATGCATGCAAAATTAGGTCGTGAAATGCAAAACCAAGGCAGGAGAACTGAAGTGTGATCATTTTATTACAGTGCTCCCTCTTCTGATATTCTTTGTCCTTCATTTTCAAAGAAAGAAACAATAGCTCAAGAGCAGCGTGCAGCAAACAAAAGCAATGACTATTCTCATGCCTGAATCATCTCTGTAAATAAAGATGCATTGACGCTTATCCGTGTGCCAGCGGCTGTCAAATTGTGCCTTCAGAAAAACACTCATTCACACCTTAACAGTAAGGATCACTCTGTGCCTTATCCTGACCTGAGCTGTGCCTGCTTTAATGAATATGTTTTATTTTGATATGTGTAAGTACATGTTGCAAGACTGTGACTACAGGCTGGGATGAGACAAAGGCGAGACCTCCCCACGATGATCAGAGGCTGGTGCGGGTCACGCTGACTAACAGGTCAGGACAGGAAGGATTACTAATCGGCTCATGTAGTCATTAAATGTCTGAAAGTGAAGCAACCCTATGCCCCCGCCATTCGTCTGTTATCAGACATCCTTTTTTGCAAGCAGAGCAAAAAGGTTGTGGAGGAATGCATCATGGAAATGTTTGTATCAGTGTTATCAGCCTTCAAAGTCATTCAGCCTCAGTAAGGCTTCAAAGTCATTCTATTTCCAGAACTCATCCGTCTTCAGGGTAGAGTGAGGGAGACGGCCTCAAATCAACAATCATACAAATAGTAAATACACTATCCATGGACTCAAGAAACCAGATCCTGGGCAGAATATATCAAAGTGGGATTCTGCAAGTGGGTCAAGATAAGACTCCTGTGAGCTCAGTAAAGACACAATTGCTAATATATGACCAGCCTCACATCAGGAATGGAAATATTGTCATTAAAAAAGAAAGCACACACTTACCACTGCTGCACCTCTTTCTCTGTAACTGTAAGAGAAAACAAAGAGTGACATTAGCTCAGAAGAAAACTTTGGTTGTCCTAGAAAAAAAAGTAGTTTGCTGTTAGATACAACAGACGAGCCGAGTAGTAGCAGCATTAATCATCTTGGCCCAATCCTTTCAAACACACATCTTCTGACTTTACCAAAAAAATATGCAACAGTGTCTACATGCAGTTATTGGAAAGTAGCCATGTTTGGTTGAGTGTAGTGTAGTTCATTGATTCTAGCCTACTATCAGAAGAGACGAATAATAATTTCTCCTGGCCAGTATAGTAGAGGACAAGTGGGAGTAAACCCCAGGGAGCCACAAAAAGACAAACGAGGCTGAGGGAATGAAGGTCAGCCGCAGATTTAAGCAAGAGAACTGTTTAGGAGGCAGGATGTGTTATCGTGCCCACACAAACACCATTATCTGCCAGTATCTAATCAACCAATCCCTCATGGCTTTTCCATGTCTCTTTACTTTCTCTCAAGTAACCAAAGCAATTTTCGGTCTCTCTGCCCCTGGGGTTGCTAATGAAAACAAAGGCTGAAAATCAATAGCATTAGTTTAACCAGGTGGTCCATTGAGAGAGACTTTCTGAATTCATGCTGCTCAAAGTGTGAGGATAGATGCTGTCACTATTGTTGGGCCTTGGGCGAAGCAAGAGCCTTATAAATACAACAAACAGCTAGTTAGTTAATCGATAATTTCTCTTACTGTAATGTTTAACCTTGAGCAAGTCATAGTCATGGTTACTACAAAGGTATGCTACTTCGGAAACAGAGCAAACTGTGGGTTTCCTGCCCAGACAGCCACTCTCCACAAATAAGATACTCGAATTAAATACTTAAAAATATGTTGTTCATACAGTTGGATGTTTGAGCTTCAGTGTGCAGAATGATGTATGTGCAGAGGTGGACACTAGAAGGATGTTTTCACATTCATCTGCTGGAAGTGGAAAGTTTCTCTGTGCTCACTGGAAATCAGATTTTAAGGGGCGGGGCCTACGAGTATGATTTGTGACATCACAAGTCACATCAAAAAGTCAGCCCTGCTAGGAAGTTTGCAATTTTGTCCAGTCACCACTTTTCTCCAAAATCTGCCCCATCACGGTAGTTTCTTGCCAGTTTTAATTACATTTTATTTCTATAGTGCCAGATCATAACAGAAGTGATTATGAATTTCACCTAGCAGTCCCCCATGCAAAATATTTAAGCAATACGTCACCAAACTGTGACAAGCAAGTTGCCTTATTTTTAATGAATTATAACAAATATCACAAAAATAGCAACTACTTTTGCAATTTCCACTTCCTCACGCAAATTTCATTGCAAGAAAATGTATAAAAACATTGAAACGTGCAGTGTAATTTCTTTAGATAAGCTTCAGTGTGAAATCAACAACTGCCAAAACAAAGCCTGCAAAACGCTGGAGGGACTGTGCAGTGAAGTAGGAGACATCTCGTGCCCAGAAAGAAATGAACAAAATTTGCATATTTTATTCTATCTATGAGGTAGAAGTTGATGCCTTTTTAATGTGGAAATTATACTTTGTATTAAGAACATATCAGATACACACTATTATTCCAAGAAGACTATTTGTATATGTCTTAATACATGTCTGGAAGGGATCTTTAAATTATCTGGACTGGTCAGATAATAGAAATATATATTTATGACAAGGTTAAAAAGGATTTTCTGTAAACACTTCACCGTAAGATTTACTCATGTATTCATAGTGTGACTACTGCAGTGTTGGAGCAGAATCATACAGAGGCTATCAATAAGAGGGCCAGGTCAGGTAGCCGTCGCTTGCATTTCTCTCAGGCTCAATTTGTTCTGCTCAGCATTTTACTAAGAAACCCATCATGTGACCCTTTCCCGGGCAATAAATGTCAGGGTCAATCTCACGACTGTCAGCCAAACCAAGCTACCATTAAATTGGCCTCAAAAGTCAATGTAGTCCAAAATTGAGGCAATTTACCATGGCTACCGTTTAATAAAAAATAAAAAAAAATCTTATATAGCTCAGTCAGAGGCAACGAGCAATAATGCAATCAGCCCACTGCAGAAGAGTGCAGGGCCCACTCAACCGGTTGGCCCTCCAGGGTCTGCTAGAACACATCCAGCTTGCAGTCTGTCTTAGAAAATCATCATGCTATTAAATGGGCCAAGCCTACATCCTGCAGACATTTTAATAGAACTATTGGTCTCTCTGTGTGATGCCAGAAGAGTCATTTGGAAAAGCATTTCTGGGGTTAATTAAGGTCTCTTAAAGAACAGGTGATGCTGCAACCATTTTCCACAGCTTTCACTGAGAACAAGAAAAACACCGGCTAGCCAGAGCCTTTCCACAGCTTAATGTTATCTCTGGGCAGAAATTGGTTTATTTAAAATACAAGGTCATAATATTTTTTATGAAGATGTTTTATGAACTAAAAACAAAGCAGAAGACTTCTATCGGATATTCCTTTGGAGTAAACAGGCCGCAGTTCTGGCCTGGCCTTGTTGGTTGCCTGTACATGCAGAGGGGATAATTTGCTGGGAGAAAACACCCTACTTCTTCTACCACTGAAACAAAAAGACACATAGGCACGGAGAAATTTAGTCCCCAATCTGTCAAGAACCAAAGGAAAGCGCAGGCTAAAATGGCAGACAAAGCTTCTCATGGGAGAGCAAGAGAAAGAGGCAACACGATGAAGGAAAGCAGAAGTGATAGAGACTCGAGCGAGGCAACAACAGAACGAGGGAGAATGATCACGCTGGGAGAGAAAGCTTGGTGCCCCTCTCAACGATGCTAACCAGATAAGATCCTAATTATACTATTCCATTCCCTGCTCAAAGAGGGCAATTAGGGGATAAAGCGAGAGAGACAGGGCGAAAGGGTAAGAGCAAGAGAGAGAGAGAGAGA
>NW_023339718.1:3834245-3835034 GCF_004916995.1 Morone saxatilis
GAGAGAGAGAGGGAGAGAGTGAGTAAAGGACAGCAGCAAGCAGCCCAGCCCAGCACGAGGCCCAATCTTCCTCCACAGCAATTTCCTGCCACAACAGCCTTCCGTGGTTCTGCTGTGGAGAGACCCACCACACAAATAACACTGTCATTAAGCAGCCAATGGATGTCAACTCCCACCCACACCTGCACACTGTACTGCTCAAATAATAATAATAATGCCGAGCTCCAGAAATAACACACAAATGATTAATATAGTGTCTTCCGAGCAGACGTCTTTGTGATAATTATAAATGTAATCTCGGCTCAAATTGGACTGAATACTGTTTTTTTCAGCATCAATAAGTAAGTTAGCACTATTAAGGCGAGGAAAGCGAATGCTGTCAACCTGCAATGTCCTGATAAGTCGTCAGGAACAACACAATCCACGTATGTGCAATGTGCAGACTCACTCACTTTGGCCTTGGTCATTCCCACCAATGCCACCATTTCTGTCAGCCTCTACGCAGGAGTGCCATGTTGATTTTATGTCACGTCTAGCATAGCTTTAATTAATTTAGACTTTGTTTATATTCTATCTATCTCTGTCTGTGGTCTGTGATTTGCATATAAAACCACATCCTCATCTCTAAAACCCCCAGCTTGATCGCTGATACAAACTCTGCATCTCCATATTCATAAATCCCTTCAGCGTGATTTAAAGATGCTGATTGCAACTTTTTCCAGACCTTAACCAATCACAACATTCAAATGTAAATTTATATCAAATGGAGGGGGGGGGGGGGCTTATTCC
>NW_023339718.1:3835134-3852809 GCF_004916995.1 Morone saxatilis
TCAGTATGTGAAAGAAATATTAACTTAATTTATTAGCTTCGTTTTTAAATTCGTTTTTCGGACCACAGTTTTTCCAACAGGCTGGTACGTAAATAGCCCCCCTGCCTGCTGGGATTATTTTGGGAATTCTACGCAGTTTCTTGTTATCAAACAGAACGGGAGCTACAATAAATGTTCAGCTGGGAATAAGCCCCCCCCCTCATTTGATATACAATCTTACTTTGATGTTGTGGATTGGTTAAGGTCTGGAAAAAAGTTGCAATAGCATCTTTACTCAGCGCTGAAGGGATTTATAGCAATTATGGGAGATGCAGAGTTTGGTATCAGCGGATCAAAGCTGGGGGTTTTTTAGGAGATGGAGGATGTTGGTTTTTTTTTGCAATCACAGACACAGACGAAGATAGATAGAATATAACAAGTTAAATTTATTAAAGCTGTAGACGTTTAAATAAAATAACATGGCACTCCTGCCGTTTAAGAGGCTGGCGAGAAAATCGGGTGGCATTTGGTGGGGAAATGACCAGGCCAAAGTTTTGAGTGTCTGAATTGCAATCGCTGGATTGTGTTGTTCCTGACCCGGATTATCGTACATTGCCCATGGTTGACAGATTCGCTTTCCTCGCCATTAATAGTGCTAACTTTACTTATTTTGGTGGGAAAAAAACAGTTTTTCCCAGTTCATTTGGAGCCGAGATTACATTTAATAATTATCCCAAGGAGTTCTTGCCTCGGGAAGACACTATATAATCATTTGTGTGGTAATTTCTGGAGGCTTGGCTTATTATTTTATTTTGAGCCCAGTTTTACCGTCGTGCAGGTTGTAGGGTGGGAGTTACTCATTGGCGTGCCTTCATGACCGTGTTTTTTGGTGTGGGTGGTGTCTCTCACAGCTACACGGGAGGCTTGTTTGTTTGGAGGAATTTGCTGTGGAAGGAAGATTTGGGCTCGTTGCTTGGTGATTGCTTTGTTCCTACCTTTCTTTCCTCTCTCTCTTCTTTTTCTTGCTCTCCTCTTCTGTGTCTCTCTGCTTTTTTCTTTGCCTTATCTTTTTCTTTCTTTGTTTTGGTCTGGGTTTTTTTAGTAAATTATTGGTATTATTATCTGCGTTTAGATCGTTGAGGAGGGGCACCTTTTCTCCCAGGTGTTCTCCCTGTTCTGTTGTCTGCCCGCTCGAGTCTCTATCACTTTCTTGCTTTCTTTCATCGTTGTTGCTCTTTTCTCTTCTTCCCTCCCATGGAGAAGATTTGTCTGCCATTTTATGCTAGACTTTTCCTTTGTCTTGAAGATTTGAGGGAATACAATTTCTCCCGTGCCTATGGTTGTTTCTTTTTGGTTTCAGTGGTAGAAGAAAGTAGGGATGTTTTCTCCCAGCAAATTATCCCCTCTGCATGTACCCAGGCAACCACAAGGCCAGGCCAGAATGCGGCCTGTATTACTCCAAAGGAATATGACCCGGATAGAAAGTTTCTGCTTTGTTTTTAGTGTCATAAAAACATCTTCCATCAACCAAATATTTACCATGGACCTGTTAAATAACAACCCAAATTTCTGCCCACGGATAACCTTTAACGCTGTGGAAAAGGCTCTGGGCTAGCGGTGTTTTTTTTTTTCTCAGTGAAAAGCTGTGGCAAATTAGGTTGCAGTACTGGTTCTTTAAGAGGACTTAATTAACCCAGGGAAATGCTTTTCCAAAATGACTTTGGATACACAGATGACAATACGTTTATTAAAATGTCTGCAGGATGTTAAGCTTTGGACCATATTAATAGCCGTGATGTTAATAAACCATAGAAGACTGCAAAGCACTGGTGTCTGCAGAAATACCCTGGAGAGGTCAACAGGATTGAGTGGCCCTGCAGAACTCTTATGCAGTTGGCTTGGATTGCATTATTTTCTACTCTCGCTACTGAAAACACTGACGCTACATGAAGCGTCTCTTTTTTATTTTTTTATTAAACCGGTAGCTAGAGATAAACATTGGCCTCAATTTTGGAATACATTGTATATTTTAGAGAAAGCAATTATCAACCCTTCGGTAGTTACAAGATACATTTTGAGAAAATGAAACAAGTTACGTGCACGAAATGACACATTTGAACCTCTCCTAAATTGACAACCAAAGGGGAAAGAGCGGATCACCATTAGGATGGCAAGGATTTGCTCTCAGTCAATGCTGAGCAACGAACAAATTAGAAGGACACACTCGAAGAGAAATTGCAAAGGAAACGGTTACATGACCATGCACCTCTTTATAGCAGTAGCCTCTGTATGATTCTGCTTCACAACATAGACAGTTAGTACAGCACACCCATAGTAATAACTGAGTAATTCTCGCTCGACGTCGGCTTCTCAGGAAAATAACCGAATATAATCCTAATAACTTAGTAATCCAATCCACCAAATAATGCAAATATTTCTTTATCTGACCAGTCCCGAATAATATTACAGAATACAACTCATCCAAGACATGATAATAAGAAACAATAACATAACAAATAGTCTGTATATTGGAAAATAATAGTAGTGTATAGATAAATAATTCTTAAATAAAAAGAATAAATACATCAGCACTCTAACACCGAGCACTCAATGCTACTACCTCAATAGATAGAATAAAATATTGCAATTTTGTTCATTTCTTTCTGGGCACGGGAGATTCTTCCTACTTCACTGCACAGTCCCGTCAGCGTTTTCGTTTGAGGCTTTTTTTGCAGTTGTTGATTTCACACTGACTTATCTAAAGAAATTACACTTGCACGTTTCAATGTTTTTATACTTTTCTTGCAATGAAATTTGCGTAGAGGAAGTGGAATTTGCAAAGTAGTTTTGCTTTTTTTGTGACTATTTGTTATAATTCTTAAATAAGCAACTTGGGCTTTGTCACGGGTTTAGGTGAGTTTGCTTAAATATTTTGCATTGGGGGATGCTTAGGTGTAAATTCATTCATTCTGTTATGATCTGGCATATAGAAATAAAATGTAATTAAATTGGCAAGATCCCGTGAATGGGGCCCAGATTTTTGGAGAAAAGTGTTGTGTACTGGACAAATTTGAACTTCCTGCAGGCTGGACCTTTTTTGATGTTGACTTGTGGATGTCACAATCATTCTAGATAGAGACGGGCCCCTTACAATACGATTTCCAGGTGGAGCACAGAGAACTTATCCACTTCAGCAGATGAATTTGAAAAATCCTTCTAGTGTTCCACTCTGCACATACATCATTCTGCACACTGAAGCTCAAACATTCACTGTATGAACACAATATTTTTAAGTATTTAATTCGAGTATCTTATTTGGGCTCGCGGGAAAGCATTGGCTGTCGGGCGGAACAACAGTTCTCGCTCTGATTTACCAGCACCAGTACCATACTTTGTACTTAACATAGAATCACTAGAACACATTGCTTCAAAAACGACTTTCAAACATAAATCACAGTCAAGAGAATATATCGAATTCAACTAAACTTAGTTATAGATATGTACCATTCTACACTCAAACAGCTCTGCTCATCCTCACAGCAAAGTCAAAACATTGGAGAACAGACTACTCATCTCTACCAATATCAAACTTTGAGAGATGAAATTCGAACAGTCCTATTCAAAACTGGCCACTGGGTATAAAAACTAAAGAAATGTACTGACTATATTAGCATTTGTTTTCATTAGCAACAGGAGCAGTTGCGAGCAGAAAACATTGATAATTAGATTGTGTATGTTCTATGACAGAAGAAAAAGTAATAGAGATCGGAAAAGCATGAAAGTTATTGCACTCCTGATCTAGATAAACTGGCTCGATTAAAAAATGAGATGTCTTGGTGCTAGGCAAGTAACACACACCCTGGACCTCCTACCTTCCCTTGCTTCCAAACTCACGGACATGACCCTTATCTCCTCCAAGCTCCGTTTGTTCTTTTCTGTGGCTACCTTGGTACAATTAACTCACTTGACTCTCCATATAAATGCCACGAGAAGAAATTAAATACTTGTCTTTTTACCTGATAGTAGTGTAGCAATCAATGCATACACCATAACAATCAACCAAACCACCAATGCGTACCATCCCAAAACTCCCTGACAATGTGACACTTCTCTGCTATTTCTCATCTTCAGAGTACCCCAGTCAAAGATACAGAAATGACCCCAAAACACAACTCACACGAACTGATGATTTCGACAAAGGATTCAGGACACAGATGTTAATGCTGTACTATGGTGTCTGTTGTATACTACAAGCAACTACTTTTTTATAGAAACCAAAGTTCTTCTGAGCCGTAATGCACTCTCAGTTTCACCATTCCGGTAACACCGCGAAAAGAAGTTACAGCAAGTACAGAGTAAGTCGTGTCTTTAACTTATAATTTACCATGACAACCTATTACATTACCTGATGGTCGCATCCATGCTAATTAAAATTCGAATTGTGTATTACTGCAGCCAGAAAAGATTATACTCTTGACCCACTTGAAAATACATTTCGTAATAAATATACTGCAGCCTCTCGTCTACTTATGAGATTCAAAATGGATAGTGTAATCTTAACTACTTGAATGAAATAGTTGATTGATGCCGTTCTCCATCAACTTCATGACAGAGGCCAAATGAGTTCTGGGAACAATTGACATGACTTTGAAGAACATTAATAGAGAGAAAAAAAAAACCCTGACATGACTTTTGAAAGGCTGACTAAACTGATACCCTCCTTCACCCGAACTTGAGTCGTCAATCTCATTTTTGACAAAAACAAAAAGCAGCAATCCTCCAACTAAACACGAATATTCTTGGCTAAAATAACTGATCGTCACTATAAAAAATTTTCACTTGATTCACCCTGCCTGGCTCTCATCCGCAGGAAAAATTGTAGTTGTAGAGGAGAAAAAAAATAAAAAAACAACCACAAGCAAAACACTACCACACAACCCACACTCATAACCTAACCCACCACAAACACCTTTTTTCATATTCCTCTGACATATATATTGATCTGTACCATATCCGATATTTGATGCATTTTTGTCTTGTATGTCCCAACATCTTGAAGCGCTGGAAACGGCTAAGCATACAATGCATATATATACTTTCACAGCAGATGATTCACAGTCAAGAGGAAATAAGTTCATTAGCTTTTGCTTTGAATGCAACGCTCGCTCTTGCAGATATTGTCTCTTTCTTTGAAACCACATGCAGCGACAAGAACTACTTTCACAGACGAGGACAACAAATAGTATATTAATAAAATGACTCCACACAACTTCAGATATAAATCATGAACTTGGTTTTTTATTGTACAAGAAAAACATAACATTCTATGCAAAAATGCATGACGAAGAAAAAAAAAAAGAAAGGATCAAGCTCTCGCCTTGAAGGAGTTAGAACCATGCTCCGAAAGATGTGATAATGCGGTGGTCTTACACCGGAAAATAGGAAGGAAACCAGGGACCATTCACAGACCACAAGAAGCGCATACAAGTCAATTAGATATCCGTGGCATTGGCGACTCCAGAAGTACTCCGAGCTGGCCCGTCCTCTCGGGGCGTGGCATGAGTTGACATGGGGCGCGGGCCCAACAATCAAACAAAATCATTAAACATCACACACCCTACGCACAAGTGAGCGAAGCTAGCCTACTCACTCTTGCTGTCTTTCACAGGAAATTTTGGATAAAAAGTCCTACTTTGAAAGATAGAGAACTAAATCACAGGAGCCTATGACGTCGCTGCAGAACGCGCAACCCAAATAAATAATGAAGAAGGGACTCTTCTCATACCCAGGGGAAATGACAGATGGGTGCTACCTCCATGACGCACAAGCACAAGATCAGAGCCTTCAGGAGGTTAGATAATGCCTTTCGCTTGTGCAGTTAATTGTTCCCCACCTCCTAATCCCATCTAAACGAAACATCATTAGTTGTCGAGAGCACAACGAAATACAAAAACTAAACGCAAAAAACAATCGCATCAGCGCCAGTGATGTTCCTGCAACTACAAGCAGGAGCAGGCACATCGTGCAAATACTATTAAGAAAACACCACACCAGACATCGCGATAGAATGCACAAGGAAGTTACTGAAGCGTGCTAAATAAAAAAATACTCTCAGCATCTATACCACAATGGCTAGGACTCACGATTAGGTTGTGTCGGCCATGCATCAACTGTCAGTCACATGTACTTGTCCCCACTATCACCATACCGTGCGTAAGATTTGCATTATTGCACTCTGTCACAAATACAGTCTGTGTCAAATGGTCTCAATAGACAAGATGCTCACAGTCCTATCTGCACATTGATTCGCTCACATGATTCTAGGAAACAACCAAATTCGCTGCGTAGATTTCATTGATAATGACTCATGATGAACTCCTCTTCTTTTTGGGTTTTTTTTTTTTTTTACATTCAATCTCATACAGGCATAGTTTGTGCAGGATTTTCTTTCCAAAGACAAACAAAAAAAAAAGACCTGGCGGTACTCACAGTAGGTTTTCCTTGTCAAGTCCTCCACCACCTCTGGCTTGAGCTTGCTGTTTGATTTACCCATGATCTTCAGCTCTCCTCCACAACCCCAAATCCACCTTGGCACGCGGCACCTGTTACTACCTCCTCTCCAGTCTGCTCCTCTGCCAAAAACATACACAAACGTGGGGCCAGTTCAGGTGAAACAAGAGTAACACACTTTTGTTTTGGTTTGGAGAAAAGAAAAAAAGAAAAAGCAACTTCCATTCAAGCTAAATGAGTCTATCGTTCTGTGCAGTTCACTCTAGCTGCAGTCATGATCTGCTCAGTCATCAGCCCTGGCACTCCAGACAGGCGAGTCAAACCCCAGGGGCCCGCAGGCCGGCAGGTTGTTGAGTCTATCTGAGCGCCGCTGAGTGCCTATGTGACCGCCTCCTTTCTTCACAGCAGTCTGTGGGCGAAGAGTGGCGTTTGGATGCGTTGCTACCTTCGTCCTTGGATACAAGAGTCACTCAGTGGCTGGGTTAAGCACACTCACTCCCTCACAGTCATTCTCTGTTCTTCTCACTCCTCCCACCCCTCCTTTTCCCACCACTATCTCTATTGCTCTGGGTAAGTTACTGTAGAGAAGAATCCTCCCTCTTGACAGCTGAGATAAGGAGGTGTGTAAACTAAAATACAACGAACAGAGCTCGCCTTGGATGCCCCCCGCTGCACTTTGTACTCACTTAAAGTGTTGACTCTAATCCTCAGAATTCAAACAGACATGAGAGTTTAAGAAAAAGTAAAAGCTTTCAGTAATAATTTATGGGAAGCAAAAAAAGAAAAGAAAAGAAAGGGGACTCTATAGTTCCTAGATTCTAGATGCCAGCTGAAAGGAGATCTGGTCTTGCTCTTAAAATAAGTGTGTGAGCTGTCTTGCGAGCTTATAGGCGGATTTGAAGAGTGACAGTTTTCTTTTCTTCTCCGTTCTGACTCATAATTCTCCCTCCTTCCTGGCCCCACGACAGCATGGTATGGTGATTTCCTCCTCTCTGTCACAGCAGACAGGAGATGAGGGATAATGGAATTTCTTTGTATCACGGACCTGGCGTCGGCATGCCACTGATGCCTAACCACAGCAACTGTCTAAGCTCCAGAATAGGAAATATGCACTAAGCACCTTCACTGCAAACATCTGTCCTCCGTGTCCATGGCCAGTGATGTCCTTCTCAGGGGTGCCAGGCTGGTAATCACCATCTTGTTGTATTACTTAGACACTATGGAAATAAACACAGACAGACAGCAGTTTCAGTGAGAACGGAAAGCATCTGCTGTGTTTTAATGGAAATGGACTGTGTTGTCACCTAGAGCCACAGACACATGAGCACTGGACTGGAAAATCACTCAAAACAGACAACGACCTTTCTACTGTGTGTCCAAGCTGCCGCACAGCCCACAGGCTGGCGAGGCACAACGTGGGGCAAGAAGAGAGGCTGCAATCTAAGTACAGGGGGCTATTAATGAACTGAACGCATTTAAACGAGCACAATTTTAAATGACAAGCAAATGAACTGTAGCGTTAAGTCTCAGGGCGTGATAGATTCAAGTGTTATAAAAAAAAAACCAGCAGAAACTAAGACACACAGCTAATGAAAGGCTGAATTAACACACATGAAAGAGCGCTTTGTTTGCATATATATCCACGTTTGTTTTGGTTGACAGGAAACGCATATAGGCTCGGCAGCAGCAGGTGGGATGTTGCCTGGCAGCACCATAGCAACACTCAGTTTATGGCTACAGTATAACAGACACAGTGCGGGGAGAGCTCGCTTAAAGGCATTGTACTCGCAACGTTTGGTACCCACGCTGCTCCTCGTTAGCTGGGTGACTTCAAGAAAATAAACACAAACAAAAAAATAAACTCACCTCCAAATAAATAAAAGCGTTTCCACGTTGAGTAACTTCGGGTTTTTTTTTTTTACCTGAGCCACGGACGCGGAAAGTCGCCGTCCAAGGAGAGAAAGAGAGAGAGAGGGAGAGAGAGCCGCTGTCCGACGTTGTGTTCCTCCGCCGAGTTCCGGAGCGACTCGCTGCTGCGCGGTTGGCCGCCTGTGCTGCTCTGATGCCGGCGTCAGGGAGTGACGTTGCTGCTGGCCCCGACCAACTCCGCTCGGTGCCAGAGACACTGACGTCGCGGTGCCGTTGCTCATACACTGACTCTTTGTGTGCTTTAGGACTGTGGTTCCCACCCTTTTTTTCCTTAAGGGGACCCCTTTTTCTGTCATTGAGTAAACTGATGAGCCCCGACAAAGGGACAGATTTTATGGATTTTTCATATTACCTGAGAGTAACAGTGGGAGAGCAGCTGATAAACTGTACAATGAACCCAAACAGTGAACTAACTAACTGCAGGAATTTTGTGTAAAACGAGCAATTAGATGAATTTTGAGCAGATTTTTTCAATGTGAATATTGATATATTGATCAGATATTTTTTTACATTTATTTTTAGTAACTTTTTACACAATTCTTTGTCAGTATTGAATATTTTTTTTACTTTTTCACAATGATAAATACTTACTAGGCTTCTTTTTTGACTCAGTCAATGTTTGAATTGCTAAGATATAGGTCTACCATGTATATTTTTTACACCCCTTAAAATTAAGAAGGCTTTGCGACCCCCTGTAAAGCTTTGGTGACCCCTAGTGGGGACCCTGACCCCCAGGTTGGGAACCAGTGAATGGTTAGTCCACCCAAACTCACTTTCTGAATCACATTCTCAGTTTTAAAGGCACTTTTAGGTCACTTTTATACTTGTGATACCATCCAAAGCCTATAGAAATCCTTGCATGATTGGCTAATCTCCAAATCCATGAATATAGATTTCTTTTCTTGTGATTCTATTCAAATTGGAGCAATTTTGAAAAATAAATAAATTGTATTTCTTATTAATAATATTATAATTATAACAGCATATTACATACATAAATGTCAATTCGCCAAATCAGTTCCAGTGTGGCAGGTACTTCAAAATTGGTGTTAATAAAGGAAATTCAAAATAATAAAAAAGGTCTAAGCTCTGGGATATTCTTGTCAATGGTGGTTCAAATGTTTTTCATTATGTTAGGACTGCAAGTACTTTACCTTATTATAAGCTAATCACTGCATTCGGTTCTGTAATGAACTGTAGGATCCAATTCAAAGCTAGCTTGCAACTATTATTAGGATATGTGACAAGGACTGCTTTGAATGAACTAATCAGAATCAGGTTTAGTGCCAAGTAGGTTTATACATACAAGGACTTCGCCATGGTAAGTTGGCGAACAACATTAAGAAATATAAATAAAGACAGAAATAGAGACAATAAAAGGAGCCAATATATACAAATATAAAAAGAGAGAGAAAATGTACAATATGCTACAATGAACTGTAGCTACAGAAATGTGAAAAGAGTTTAACAGAGAATCTGCAAGTTAACAGTGTGACATATAATGATATTTGAGTGTGCAAATGTAAAATCCGAGGGAAAGTGCATTGATTAGATTCAGAGTGGGTTTAAGAGTCAGATGTCAAAACTCTGACAGCAGACCTTTTTCACAGCAGCCATTTTGATACAGTAGGTTAGGCACCACCAGTGCCTGAAAATGCACCAGCACTTCTGATTTTTGTCCACATGACTACACTTACTTTTTATTAGGTACCAGCACCTCTGGTGAGTATGGCCTTACGCACCACTCTAGTCATCGAGGTCCAGGCCTCTGTATTTTTTCCAAGGGGTGTACAATAAAAGTCTGGAAATAATTGACCCAAACTAACTTTCCTTTCATGCTTTGATGCATACCCCCCAATCTCCCCCTAGCATGTTCAGTTTTTCAACCTTGGTTTTTCTAAAACCCTGCATATAGCAATGCTGGAGAGGGAGTCTAATACCTAAAAGAAAAACAGCACTGAAAATGTCCTTGTTAATACAGAATACAGATACAGAAATACAGTACAATTATACAATATAAAACAAAATACAAACATAAACTTAAAATATAATAGTACTAGACAAATCAACTAATAAGTGAAGACAAGAATAAGGGGATTACAGATCATAATGCGATTTAGGTAAAAATAAAACAAGAAGAAAAAACCCAGTCAGACCAGTATATGTGTTCTTATGCTGTTATGTAAAAATATTTCTTCATATGCTTTCTAAAAGTTGTTTAGTTATGAACAATAAATGAGATATGATATATCAGAGAATTAGCACTATTGACCTGTAGAAAAAAATTCAAATTCAATTCAAAATTCATTGGTAACACCTGTGATTACCCTATACTATGTCATGTCAGAATGGCTGCTGTGAAAAACTCTAATTGATCTCCTAATAGGGCATGAGTTTATTGACTTCACATGTTTTTTTATCTGTAATGTAGAGCTGCAACTAATGATTATTATAATATTAATGATTAATCTGTTGACCATTTATCTAGTTTTGTCCACAACCCAACAATATTCAGTCTACTCTAACACACTAACGAAACCAGACAATATTCACAGTTCAGAAGCTAAATCACAGAATTTTTTGGTTGTTAAAAAAATGACTCAAATTATTAATAAAAAATTATTGGTTAGCACATTACTGTAAAATTATGTATGATACCATTTCAAGCTATAGGCCTATGTTTATAGTCTAAAAGTAGCTATTAAAGGGACTATTTAGTGTTGCAGTTTCATTAAATTGGGGCACTCACAAGAGATTAAAAAAGAATGGTCAAAACTAAGCTCCAAAAACACTACAGTTCCCATAATGCAACACAATGTAAAATCTTTCGCTAGACCCATCAACATATAAACGGCGGACGGCGCGTCTCCACTTCTCTCTGTACACTTGAACACGTCAGTGTGATGAGAACTACCTAAAATGTCAGAATCCATCATGTATTTTATGTTTACTTTGATTTTCTCCCATCTGCTAACATAGAAACAGGCTTTATGACCTATACTGCAGTCAGCCACCAGAGGGCGATGGAGATATTTTGGCTTCACTTTTGGTGACCTGTCATGTCATCCATCTTTATCTACTATGTCGATGGTTAGACCCTGTCTGTCAAATGCCCAGGTGCAAGTTCAGTTTCACTATGGTTCCAGGGATGAGCGGCATGTTTTCTTGGGGCTTCGAGGTACATTTGGTGGGTGTGTCAGAGGTGATAGCCAATCAGCAGCAACGTTGCAAGTATATAACCAGGCAGTGTGCATGCATAGAGGGTGTGGCACCATAATTTCTGTTTAAATAAAGGTTTTGCTATGTTTTGTTGGGGCTGAATGTAGCCCAGGACTTTTAACATCCACCCACAAGATCTTAACACAGACTGTTTAAAATCTGAGTCTGAGATAACCCCGATGACACCATCAGGGTTATCTCAGTTTTCTCAGACTTTAAAAAACTCCCTTCAGAGTCACAAAAGACATCATACAATTGTTTTCACAGACTAATCAATACTCTACATGACAAGTAAACTGATGTAGAAGATTTAAGAGTGTTAAGTAAGTTCAAGGTTTTGCTGTAATACTTCTTTCTATAGCCATTATATAACAGAATGTCCTAGACCAGAAGTCTAGAAGCTTGAGAGTGGGATGTAAAATTGCGAGAGCATAGCAGGAAAATTCAGGTTAAGTTTGTCCAAACATAGTCTACTATAATTACTGATTTGGAGAGCACAATGCCGAGCTGAGAAAATGATTTCAGATATACTACTGTATTTGCTAGGATAGGAGAAAGAAGACCGGTTAAAAGCAGAAGATTAATGTTCTGCTGTCTTCACGTGTATTGATTGCTTATTAAGCTACATGAAGCATGCAAGGACAAGTCATTTTACCCACGAGTCTCAATTTATCACATTTGTGACTCATCCTTGTTACTCATGTGAGTCCAAACTTTGCAGTCAGACATTTGTACATGCAGCCTATTAAAATTCTGGTCCCATCAGCTGCATGTCAACAGATGTTCGGTTATAGCATTGGTCCATTAACAACTGCCTCACCATCATTCTATAGCACAGACAGCGCTTTCAGCCCATTCATTTGGAAGGGTTGGATCTAAATGTGGGCTGTGTGGCTTGGTCATCTTAGTATTCTGTGCCCTTCCCTGCAGTCCCTTATTGCAGTCAGCTGCAGTTACAGTAGTCTCATAGGAATAGAGGGAACAAGGCTGAGCAGGAAAAAGGGCCATGGCAAAATGGGATAAATTAATGGAAGATTTCTAATCTTTTTATGCAGTAGACCCGAAAGAAGGTGGAAATAAAGGATTGGTTCTTTTTAGAAATATAGTTTAGCTTTAACTCCAGCTTTGTGGGTTGTAGTCAAAGCCAGATTTCTCATTATATTAGTTTACTACCAGCCATTAAGTCCAATATAGATCTCAGTTCTATACATTTTGACTGTTTTAGTCTCATCGAAAAAATGTGTGTGTTTTCAAGGAAATGCCATAAATTACAGCTGTTTTAAAGATTTCTGCTCACAGCCAATCCAACACATTTGACTGTTTCTAGAGACCAAAAGACCCACTTTGAAACAAATTAAAGCTGCCACTAATTCCCATTCTTATTTGCTTATCTGATAATCATAATGGGGATATGGAATTTCCACAGCACAGCATCAAACACGGACACACTAATTTCAATCATTTCCTATCATTGAAACGCACATCACAAGAGCACTTCCCCTGAAAACAATTCAGCGTAATTACTTGCAGATATTTGTCCATTTATCAGAAACCACACACACTATTATCATTAAATCATCATCAGCATCATCGGCATCATTAAATGCCCCTGCAGCGTCTTTGCATCACCATTATGTGCTGACATATGCTTAAACAGCTGGGGGACTACTGGAGGAAAACCACTGCCTGGAAAATATCTGTGTATTTTGTATAGTGCCACGGAGTTTTAGCACCGTCGGTGTCGCATTACAGGCTGGGAAGTCATCATCTCAAGGCTGACAATATTCCATCAACACAATATTTGTCTTAATTAGCAGCAAAAACACAAGAAGGTAGTAAAAGCTCCATCAGCAGGAGGAAACATTCTGGAGTTTACAGATTTTTAGTATATTACAACCTGAAGACAGAGTTGCTCATACATAAACAGAGCGCATAGCAGTTGAGAGAAACATGAGTATATTTGAAAAACTGATGTTATGAGGCCATTCGGTGGTGATATTTTTATGTATGGCTGTAACTTTGATTCAACATCTGATTCATCACTCTGGCAGTTTTATAAATAGCCACATATACCTAACAGAAATTCAGCTTCAGTGAGTCAGATATGAAAGATGTGCTAGATTTAACCAAGGCTCTGTGGCTATAGTAACAATTGATAACTTGGAAGATTAAAAAAGCACTGTCAAGACAAAGATTTGAATATTTGATTATTTAAGTACTCAGTCTGTCACTCTGATTCAGACTTGCTTAGAAAGCAAGATGTCTGTGCCAGCTGCTGAAATTAACATCATGAAATACATTTTCTTTCAAACAGATAGAAACAAACAAATAGTTTAGGTGCTGGGCTGTCATTAAGAGGTAAACATTGCTAGTTCTTGCACACATGAATCTTTTACAACAGTGTGACAGATGGAGGGAATGACAAAGAGCAGCAGATGAACGAGAATCCTTTTATGTACAAGCCAGAACCACTCTAGATAAATGCGTCTCAGAATGAAACACTGAGAGGTTGGGCCTCACCATACAAAATCGAGTTAACCAAATCTCTGTCCAAAAGGCTGTAACAAGTAGCAAACCATTTTGAAGGTTTCTGGAGGGTATTAATTACAGATTTTGACAATAAAATGTATGATTGCAAGGAAAGAATGACGGTATTTATCTAACAGAATAAAGAGATCCTCAGTCTTCTATGAACAACTTCCTCCTTCTTCGCTGACTGCAACCAAACAACATTTTCCTGAGGCATCATCTGTTGTGCCAACTTGAATATCCCATATGGCTAGATATATATAATTTAGGATCATAAATATACCATCCCTCCCCTCCCATGAACAGACATGAGGATCCAACAACACTTATCACGGTCTGTTGTGCTCAGTAAATCCAGCAGGGCATCGAGGTTTTAGTGGAGCAGCGATGCTGGTGTAATGCCTGCGACATCCAGCTGTTAATGCAGACTGACAACAGGCAGATATCTTGCAGACTAATGACAGATGGGGCTTGAATCCTGGCTTTACAGAGATAAACTATGCCCCCTCAGCATGGAAGGGGATGCAGAGGAGGAGAAAGAGAAGAAAGGCGATGGTCAAACACTTTTTGCAGTGTAGTGAAACAACGTTTTAGAGTTGATTTTGGAGATTATATTCTGGTTATTTCAGAATATTTTTATCATTATCACAGCAGGAGGGAAATGTTGCCTAATAAAGTCCCCCCTCCACTCAAAAACATGTTTTCTTATCCAGTTATACAGTTGGGTGTTCTGCTGAAAGTGGAAAGTTTCTCTGTTCTCACTGAAAATCTGATTTTTAAAGGGCTGGGGCCTACGAGCATGATTTGTGACATCACAACTAGTTTGGAAGTCCTGGGGAATTTCCAGACTTTTTTGACTGGGCTGGCACAAGCGGAGCACTGACTTATGCAGGGGTGGCAAGTATGTGTCTCAGCTTTCCAGTCATTCCCAATTTATACAATTCCATTACAGTTTAGGGACCCCAGTATGCAGAATAATTCAAATAATTTTTGCCCAAAAATGTGTATGGGATTAGCATAAAGTCGCATGTCTGCATTTTCATATAAAATCAGATATCTTGAGGTCAGAGGTCAGAGGTCTGAAAAGGACCACGTCAGTTCTTCCATCGCCAAAGTGTAGCCTAACTTTCCAGCATTATGTAGCCCCCTTCTGATTCTGGATTTTTGTTTTATGAGGTAGAAGGAGATGCCTTTTTCAGGATTCTAATGTGGAAATTATACTTCTTTTGCAGAAAAAAACATATCAGACACATATAATTGTTCCAAGCAGACTATTTGTATAGGTCTGGAGGGGATCTTTAAGCAATGAAAATGAATCAACAGAGCAAACCAGCATTGTGTTAAAAGCAGGACGCAATCTGTAGGGCCTAGATTTTTATCATCAAAGGCACAAAGATATATTTATATATAAAGACTTCTCTGCCCCCCCCCCGATTATAAAAATATCACTACTGATAGTCAAATCTAGAGAGAAAAGTCACTCATCTGGCCCAGTTTAAGTAGGAAACTAATGATAGCCCTGACCTGGAGGAAAAAGCTTGTCAATTGTAGCTTTAATGTTGTTGTTTTATTGTTTCCACTGTGGATCTTCTGCCATCAAAATAAGCAATTTAGCATTAGATAAGGTTTTATGACTGTCATGGACATAAGGGATGTTATTTTGTTGTACTTTTGTGGAGGAGTGTGTGTGCATCTGTTCCCTCCCAGTCTCTCTCAGTCCATCCGCAGGATCATGTCTGCCCTCTAATGGCCACAACAGGCAACGACACACTCCGTTATTTATAACAATGAGGATTACATCAGCAGTGATTGCAACTGTGAAAGGCTTAAAGATAAATATGGGTAGGATGCAAAGGTGGATGTTGGTCCCTAAATATAGCATGCAGCTGCCGTCACTGATTCTTCCTCATAATCAAAATATGAAAAAGTCTTAATGGATTGTAATAGTTTTAATTGCTCAGTGACGAAAGGCAGGAAATTACATAAATTAGTCATAGCACACACAAAAAGAGGACAACCAATGAGAGCTGTCCCTGAATGACGTATGTCACTCAAAAAAACTTTGTCCCTACTGTTTACATAAACACATGTACCCTCTTGGCTGGGCTCTGTGCTGCTGAATAGGAGGATCACATATTGTCCTGGTGTTAAAGCAGAGCAGGTAGACGCACAGGAAGAAGGGGAAACATGGCTTTTATGACTCTGCTGTGTCTGCTGTTACTGCACCCTGGCTCCACCGCTCTAATGAGTTCTCCATTGGACGAGGTAGGTGGAAAGCTGCGGGTGAACAGGAGCACTGTGGTTAGTGATTCCTCTGCTCGGGACTTCTGCAAAGTACATTGAACTCTTCAACTTTAAACTGTTTATCATCCTGTGAAAACCTGCAGAGAGACATGTTTTTACTGGATTTACACAGCAATCACTAAAAAACAAAAGCTCCAAGATAGTTTCAGTGTTTTCATTCTGTATTTGGGCCACAGATCTAAATTTAGTTACACAGGTTTAAAACTGCTGTTTCCACAGGACCTAAAAATTGTGTTATTGTCTGTGTCCTCTTTAAGCTTTTTCATCACTCCTCCAGTCAGAGAGACATAGTTTCCTTTCCTGGTTCTTCTCCTGATGCCTCAGGTACGTCTTTCTATGGCTTAAGTGTAGAAACAGTTTGAGGACTCACAGATAATGCAATGAAATCTATCTTCTTTCTGTCATAGTGTAATGATGTGTGATATTAAACACCATCCTTTAGTGCTGCTTTAACTACAAAAACAGCCACTGTGCACATTAGGCGGGCAGTAGCTCAGTTTGTAGGAACTTGGACTTCAAGTCCAGTATGGACCATGGAGTCCATATATATATATATGGAGTGTGGACTGGAAAGGTGCCAGTTCACCTCATTGTATATCAGGCCTACGTGTGCACACATTTGAGTGAAAAGTATTTAATAAATAAAGTAAATATAATAAAGTAAGCAGATTACTGGTGTATATCTATACTGTGTCTTCTCCTTGTTCCCAGCGAGCGGGCGACTGCGTCGATCGGCTCTGATGCCTGACATCACACATCTGGAACTGCTGGTGGTGGTTGGTCCTGATGTCCAGCAGGTCCACAAGCAGGATACAGAACGATACATCCTCACCAACCTTAACATTGTAAATCTGAGCACAGACACACAGTAAAAAAAATGATGGTTTTCTGAACGCTTTCTGTTCTGTTGATTCCAATTTCTGTGCCTCCAAAGCCAATATATGGGAAAAGGCAGTGGAGCACACTTAAAGCCCCCTCCACTCAAAAATCAGTTTTTCTTCTTGTTCCTACAGTTGGATGTTTGACACTAGAAGGATGTTTTTCACATTTATCTGCTGAAAGTGGAAAGTTTGTCTGTGCTAACTGAAAACTGGATTTTAAGGGGTATTTGAAACATCACAAAAAGTTTGGAAGTCAAATCTGGTCCAGTATGCAACCTACACAAGTGTGATGTAGAAACTGTGAAGCCACCAGTGCACACACAC
>NW_023339718.1:3852838-3854741 GCF_004916995.1 Morone saxatilis
CCTTTTTTTGTCCAGCAGGAAAACTTGAACAACATTTGCATATTCATAGATTCTGGAATATTTTATGAGGTAGAAAATGGTAAATGGACTGTACTTGTGTAGCGCCTTTTTTGACCACTCAAAGTGCTTTTATACTACCTGCTACGAAGCCGGGAATCGAACCACCAACCTTCTGATTAGTGGATGACCAGCTCTAATTAAATGTGGAAATTATACTTTTTTGTGGAAAAAACACATCAGACACATATTATTATTCCATGCAGACTATTTTTAGTGTCTTAATATATGTCGGGAGGGAATCTTTAATACTTATTTAAATTGTCTTTCCTTTATTATAACTCAATCAAGAGCTTTTCCATTCCTAACTGTATTCCAATGTCTTTATGAAGTATACAGTACACTACATTACAGACAATAAAGCACAGCCAACTGCTCAACATATGTCACTTAGCTGCATTGATAGACATTTGTTCTGTGTATTACATGGAAGCTGCTTTACACAGTTAGCCCAGCTTGTCACTATATGGAAATGTTACATCTCAGGCATGCATTTTTTAACAGCAACCATATAATGATAGTGAGTGTATTGTAACAGATGAATGGCAGTGCATGGGTGTAGCTGTCACATTAGTGTAAACACACAGCAGACATGGAATGGTGGTCATTCTTCCATTTCCTGCCTCCCTGCATAGGGAGGAATGTTGACTTCGTTGACCTGTGTATGTCCTCTGGGGTTACACTCTATGGGTTATTTATTTTATGTGTGTGTGTGAATGCGTGTGTAGGCCTCTGAACAGCAAGCAGCACTAGCCACCAGAGGCAATAAAGGGAACTAAAACAAAAATGTTATGTATCATATAGGTATATGAATATTTAGAATCATGTTCATGTTTGAGTTGGAGAAAGTGTAGATGAGCCTAAAGGAGAAGAATTAGTTTTTTCCAGTCATACTTGCTTAGTCGCAGGCCTGTAGCTATCACTGGGGACAGTGAGGTCATGTGTTTGGTATCCTGTCTGGAAAGTTTTTTAGCAAAATTAAAAACACTTTTTAATTAGTTCAGTGCCAGTGCCAGACTCAATGCATTCAGATTTGACTATTTTTAGACGACTTAGGTCTATAACTGGGAATTTCTGTAGTTAGTTCTATTTATTGTTAGTTCGAAGTTATGAGAGCTCCAGTGCTGTGACCAGTCTACATTAATTGTTGCTGTACCCAAGCACCATATTGTTTTTGTATCTGGTTTGTCTATAACAAGAGATGGTAATGTAATTAAAACATTTGTTTTGGTGTCTCACAGTTAAATGAAAGTGACCAATGTTTTTTTTATGACAGCTTTTTCTCATCATAAGGTTTTTGAGTCACAACTAATTGCTTGTTGAATGCACAAGGGAACAAAAATAAAATGTCTGCCACTGTGTCTGCATGAGAGAGAGAGAGAGAGAGAGAGAGAGAGAGAGTATTTTTCTTGATATTTCAGAAAATGTAATCTGATCATCATGCTTTATGCTAGCATTTATTTTACACTGAAACAAGCATGATCTAAATATATGCAAATAGTAGGCAGACTGTAGGCAGAATATATTTACATTATTATTATACCATGGTCTGGGTGAATACTTCCTGTCCATTAATTCCTGATGAAGGACACAGAAGTAGTAAAACACTATGTAGTTTCAGTCAAATTGTCTACCATTTGAAATTGTGAAATGTGCTGAAATAAATTGAAGGAAAACAAAATCTGAACAGTTTATAAATATACCACACAGCACTGACTGTAGTCCTTCAGTGCCTCATTTTCTGGCCACCACAGGATGGTAACACACAAGCTCCTATACTGCCCCTGAACTTACTTACACATATATGTGTAGCAGCATACATGTGCTCTCTGTCATTCAGTGCTGC
>NW_023339718.1:3854816-3855050 GCF_004916995.1 Morone saxatilis
CCACCCTCCACTGGCTCTTCCTTTTGCGCCTCTGTCATCACTGGTGCGTCACTTCCGGGTCATAGGTTGTTGACCCAACAGGTATGGCTGTCCGCTGTTTCACCACACTAGTCGCTCGGTCCTTTCTGTTTGTTTGTAGGGCAGCTGCTCCGTGTGTCCCGTACGTGCGGCGTAGTTTGTGCGTGGTAAGTGTCCTCCCTTTCTTGCCACTGTAGCTGATGCTGTCTGAGGGCT
>NW_023339718.1:3855150-3856560 GCF_004916995.1 Morone saxatilis
ACTAACATTTTTTTTGCTCCTAATTTGCTACAGTCCCATTATTTACTTCATTACGGCTTTATGTTAGCCTTACTGTGCTGTAAAATAGTGGTCGTATGTTAAAGATCGCCCTCCCAGACCCAATGTGTCTTGAATATGCAAAAAATACGTTATATTATTCCGTATTAAATGCCTTAAAAATGGCAACGTACTTTTACTAACATCGTACGTACATTCAAATTCCATATTACCCTATAGAATATGACCAAATTTTGTTCATTTCTACAAGTTTCCTGCTGGACAGCAAGATGTCTCCCTAACTTCACTGTAAAGTCCCATTCTCAGTGTATGGCAACTTGGTGGACTCACACTGTATAATTGCATACCTGGTACCAGAATTTATATTAATAATAAATTCTTTGATGTCACAATCATGCCCAAACATAGGCCCCCGACCTTAAAACAGTCCAGATTTCTCCAGTGACCGTTACATGACCAAACTTTCAACTTCAGCTCAGATAAAGTGGTGAAAAAAACACCGAGTATGTTGAAATGCTTACATAACCAGAAGTATAGACTCTGCTGCAATGCTACAGTCCCGGTACACTCTGAACATCCTGAGATGTATTAACCTGACTTATATTCCAATTTCCACCCAGGCCTCCGAGCTGCTGAGAGACATGACCCTGGGTGCCAACATGAGGGTGCACCTGGTCCGCATGATCATCCTGTCAGAGCCAGAGGTAAGCGGCTCACTCACTCAACCTAAAAGTTCATAATTGGCCAGATTTGAGAAGTAGTCTTAGAGCTGTTGTTGTAATTTGAGCATTCATAAGCCAATGTTGTTATCCAGGGTGACTTTGAATGTGAGCAGTAAAATAACCTCCTTTCTGTTGTATGATCAGTATCTTACTTTTATCACTGTGTATCACTGTTAAACTCTTCTAGCCAGAGATCCAAATGTCGACCAACATTACCTCTTCTCTCAGAAGTGTGTGTGACTTGGGGCCGAAGGATAAACCCCTCAAACGATACAAACCCACTACACGCTGATCTACTGTTGTACATTACAAGGTGTGCCATGTGTAGCTGTATTGTATGTATAAGTCAATGTTTACTTTGTATTTTATGAATAAACAATTGCTTTACTATATGTTTATCACAAACAGGTATGACCTGGTGTTGCCTGATGGGAACAAGCAGGTCAGGGGGGTAGCACAGCTGGGTGGGGCTTGCTCCAGTGAATGGAGCTGCGTGATCACAGAGGACACAGGCTTTGACCTGGGGATCACCATCACTCATGAAATTGGCCACAGGTAAGGCAAAGAGTCAAATATCATCGACAGTGAATCCACATTATCTTCAATATGTAACACTGTGTTTTCCAAGTCTGTAATATCCAAATAATTATGTTTCCTGGAAAGAAATATG
>NW_023339718.1:3856572-3858644 GCF_004916995.1 Morone saxatilis
GGAAAGTAGAGACAACTGGTACACTTTTAATGTACTTATTTAAATTAGTTGCTACTGTAATCTGGACCATTTTAGTTAGTTCACAAGAAGTCAGCTATCATGCAAAAGATTCATATTTGACCATAGAGAAACATATATTAAACATATATATGGAGAATGAAGTATCCAGTTATCGATATACAAAAGATATACTTGTATTTAAATGATTAATTTTCAGTTTTGTAAACAAGCAACACAAATACAAATGAGAATTTTTCATTATTCCAAAAACTTAAAATATAATTTTTTGCAATAACCACAGTATATTATATTGTCTTTGTTTGATTGGAAATGAGGTAGACTTAATAGTAGGGCTTAAAAATATTTGACCAGAACTTGCTTTGCTTGGGGCAACACCAAATGCTGCTGATTTACATTTCAGGCAAATTGGGGACACAGAAGGATAGAAACAGTGTTGTTTGCTGCAGGGATAATGTATGTGAATTAGTTTAAACTTAATTAAGTGTGAAGTCTTGGCTTTAAAACAAACTATTGTCCTTATAATTAGTAGCAAATAATGAGTCTCCTTCCAGGAAAGTTCTTATAAAGTATTAGGAAAATACAGGCCAGTAAAAAGATTTAATTACATTGTGCAATTTAATACAGCTCGGTTAAAAGACTATAGCAGACAGTTTTAATGAAATCCTTAGAGTGGAGTTTAAATGCTGCAATCATGCAAAATCTACTTTTACAACTTCTTTGAGACTGCTTCATGATATAAGCACCTTAATAGAGACATTTCAACATGTTATATATTTCATTCGCGTTCACCCAGTTTTGGAATCAACCATGATGGAGTGGGAAACACCTGCAGCAGGAGTGGTTTCATGATGGCCTCGGATGGAGGTTACAACAGTGTGGATCTGACCTGGTCGCCGTGCAGCAGACAGCAGCTGCTCACATTCTTCAGGTGGGCCTGTCAGCCTGTTCAGAGCAGCTGTGCATGACAGTGCCTCTTATTCATCATGCAGACCTGGCACTGTTGAAAGGGCATTTCATCTATAAGTCATATCTTAATGTTTTTACCTCAAGGCTGTTCTTGCTGATTTCTCATTTCACATTCTGAGAAAAGATCGATGTAATATTTGGCTTTGATCTGACATTTTTATAACTTTATTACGACTTAAAGCAGCAATCAGGTACTTTTAATTTCTGGCTGCTAGTGTTTCCACATCTTGTTTCATGGATTTCAAGGGGAATCCAACTGAATCCAACCCAGTGGACGCCATTTTCTTCTTGCTTAAGTCTTATGTACGTTATGTAGGTCCATTAGAGACATACGTATTCACTTGAGACTGGTTGCGTAACCGCTTAAAAACTCCTTGTAGTACCGATTAAGTATATAAAAATCTATTGCTATGCTTGCTGACTTGACAGAAGACTGTGTTTCATCGTTCACAGTCGAAGGGCCAATCAAATGGTGTAAACAACCTTCCTGCACTAGGATGCATCCCTACAAGACTGGAACCCTGGGTTATATTATGGGGTTGTCGACCAGTGCCGTATAGCTTTTGGTAGCCCGCAAAGAGCCTGCTTTGTTTTGGTACAATGGTATGCATTATGGGTATCTTGGTTCTCACTCTAGCTTTAAATAAAACCCTCTCAGCCTCTGAAAAGACAAATGTGGAGTGGAAGAGAGTATAATGAGGTGGATTGGCGACGGGTGGGGCCAATCAGATTCCAGGCTCCCCCTTCTTGGAACGCCCCTGGCTTGGGCTGCTTACTTTTAGTAAATATCTGGGAAAATGATTGCACCAAAATTGGAGTCACTGATTCACAGAGTTCTAGTAATACACTGATTAGGTGTCACATCGTGTCCCATTCCAGCCAGGGAACCAGGGACTTTTGGCAGTGAGTGTTCTCATCGGGGTTAAACGTGACAGGACAGGCACGGGCAAGTGGGCCTGATGGGAAAAAAAAGCGGACCAATACTGTTAAAATGCTACAAATGGTGTCATTTTTTAATGGTGGAACTGGCCATTCTGGCGATATTGAAGCTCTATTACAGGTGACTTTCCAGGTTCGGATTGGTT
>NW_023339718.1:3858669-3861337 GCF_004916995.1 Morone saxatilis
ATTTTTAGAAATAAAGAAAAATGTTCTGCCCTGAATTGCCTCTGTGGTGTTCGGGGCTGTAGTGCAGTGGTCCAATTTAGACACCATCATCAGGCAGAAAATTAAAAAAATAAACTGTTTTTTTCTCCACACATGGTTGTCAGCCATGTTGAGCGTACTCAGTGGATATATTCATGACAGAGCAGTGTTCCCAAAACATGACCTCCACTCCCCCTCTATCCTAGCTCCCAAACACTGCCCCCCTTCTACACCTGGATCCCCGCTGTAGGGCTTTGCACAAGGTGGGGCCTAAAGAAAACCTTTTCCATATGTGAAGGGAACAAAACTTTAACCTGAACATCTTTCTGTGAAACTTTTCTCGTCATTACCAGGGGGATGAGCAGTGCAGATTTATACGTGCCAGTCAGATGGGGAAAATTCATAGGTGTACCGGTGGGCTCTCAGTTTGTGGATGGGACTCGCTGTCAGTCGGGCAAGCCCGTCTCCTTTGGCTCCACAGCTGCTTGTCTAAGCGGGAAATGTCAGTAGAGATGGCAGGATTGGGCATCTTTTTTTTTTTTTTACACTCCACTCTTTAAAACCTTTTTAAATTTACTGTTTGTCTTCGTCTCAGTGGTTGCTGTGATGGTGCACTGCATTCTGGGAAAGTGAGGGATGTGTGTGGGGTTGTCGCGATTGGAGGATGGATCGTCTGCGCAGTTTGACCACTGACTCCTACCACTGGTGGCAGGGCATTGTGAAGAGTAGCAAACAACAGCATGGGATTTTTTAATATATTGTTTAATAATTGAATTAATCATTTTTTTTAAAGGAGAAGATTATCAAACACTTGTCTGAATTCCTGCTTCTTCAAAGTGATGATCTGCAGTTTTTCTAAGTTTTATTTTATGTTGTAAATGTATTCTTTTGGGGTTTAAACTGGTTGGTCAGACAAAACAAGCAATTATTGGAAGGTCCAGTGTGTAACATATCAGGAGGATCTATTGGGCAGGAAATGGGAATATAATATTCACTATGGTATATTCTCATTCGTGTTATAATCACCTGAAGGATAAGAATCGCGGTGTGTATGTTATGTCCCCAAAAAATAAAAATCTGCCTGAAGCTGCAAAACATACTATAATAGATTTATAATGGTAATTTCTCGCCACAAAACAAGCACATCAGTAAAGAATGGAATCCACAGCAAGCCTAGCCTAGACACAAGACTGGTAGTCAATGCTATTGAGCTTCAATAAAATATATATAGGAAAAGGTGGCAGGTCAGGACTTTAGATTGATGCACATATTAAACTGACGAAATGCTAAAACAGTTTTTTAATTTTGGGTGTGTAAATTGGCAACCACATTTTTAGAACTGGGTGTAATGAATTACTTTTAGGCTGGTTTTACTTTGGTTGCAAATGCAATTTCACCACTAGACGCCACTAAATACTACACAAAATAGTAAATACCACTACACTACTGGTCCTTTAATATTTATTTTTTGTATTTAGGAGCTCTTTTCGCTATTTTCTCATATTTCTTAGACAAAACGCTGAACCAGTTAACTGCAAAAATATTCAATCGATTAATTAGTAATGATAGTTGTAGCCCTTGTTCCTGTTCTGTCTTCCATGAGTTATAATTCAGCGCTTCCTGTTTCAGAGTACACCACCTTCCTCTCTCTGCCAGTGAATGCCACACAGGTCCACATTGTCAACAGGGCTCCTCTCTTCACTCACATGGGTGTGTATCATCGCTTTACTTTACAACAGATTTACGTTTCTACAACGGGACTAAAACTGGAGTTGTTTTGGAACAGCTGTAACTGTTGGGGATCGGTACATTGTGTCTGGGAGGGGCAGCATGGGGCTGAATATGACCCACCCCTCACCACTGGATGATAACCGCCTAGAGTACCACCTCCACCTGACCCCTGACCTTTTGCCTGAGATGGAGGAGCTGCTGTTGCCCGGACCACTGCAAGAGGAGATAAACATACAGGTCAGAGGTGGACTTTCTTCAGCAACTGAAAACTGAAAAATCCAACTGTCACACATCTCTACAAATCAAATAGGGAAAACTACAGCTTGTGTGCAACATCTGACATTTATATTTATTTTTCTCTTTCTAGGTCTATCGTAAATATGGAAAAGAATATGGAGAGAAAACAAATCCAAACATTACCTTCCAGTTCTACCTGCCTAACAGAAACAGTGACTTGACAGACATCACACCTAAAGGGAAATGGGCTGTCTTAACAACACCCTGCTCTGTCTCCTGTGGATCAGGCAAGAAACTGTTAATCACAAGTTATATCGAGAAGCACAAAAAGAATACGCAAAGTAATATTTTATTAGTATAAATTCACAGACTGGTTGCACAATGCAAATCCCAAAGAGGAGGCATTTTATTACATACTTACAGGATCTGTAAGGACACTGTAGTGTTGAATATGCCAAATTCACTTTGTTATTGTTGTGATCTCAGATCACAGTAGAAATATAACTTAAACTGAAAACCATACATTTCATTTAGAATAGTGCAATTAAGTCTGAACTCCTCCCTCTGCCATAAATGTTCAGAATAAAGGAATTCAGTAAGTCTGTTAATTCTGAAATATAAAAAAAATGCCCCAAAACTTGGAAAATTTGATAATTTAGCTGAAGGTTATTTTTTCTTTTTT
>NW_023339718.1:3861357-3861822 GCF_004916995.1 Morone saxatilis
TTTCTTTCCACACATTTTTTTTTACAGGTGTACAAAAGCATGTATACGTCTGTGTAGGACAAGATACCAACAACCATTTGGAGGAACACAATTGTGAAACACCTCCTCCACCTACACCACTCCACACAACCTGTCAGCTCTCCCCCTGTCCCCCCAGGTTAGGTTCATACTCCTTGCCCTCCTTTCCCTATTTACTGACATTCCCGCGGAGCTCAGCACAAATGGATACACATGAATAATTTACTGTTTTACAGGTGGGATACGGGGATGTTTGGGCCTTGCAGTGCCTCCTGTGGTGGAGGAGAGAGAGTGCGTCCTGTAGGATGTGTTCAGAGACATGGATCTAATATGATAAAGGTTCCAGATTCTAAATGCCCTTCTGATACAGCTCCAAATACTGTTGAGAAATGTAACCTGCAACACTGTCCTGCCAGGTATGAAACTACACTGTACTGTTGATCATTA
>NW_023339718.1:3861839-3867672 GCF_004916995.1 Morone saxatilis
GTGCCAAGAGTGCATGAGTCAAATAACATCCAATTACCACAGAATATGGAGGATTTCAGAGTTTTCTGTGTGTTTTCAGGTGGCGTGTGTCAGAGCCAGGGGAATGTTCAGCAGTGTGCGGGCCAGGAGAAGCCAAGCGCGTCGTGTCATGTGTGCGGCCCCAGGATGGCCAGGATGTTGAAGTGGATCAAAGCGTTTGCTCAAAGCAGATTAAACCGCCTGATTCTGTGCCCTGTGTGGTAGATGTTTGTCCTATTGGGTGGGAATCTAAGGGAGAGGTAAAGCAGAAAATGACAAAAATCCCACTCTTATTTCAAAATGCAAAGCATGTCTAAACATCACCCTTCTTGAGCAGGAACAGACGGTGCCGAAGCCTGGTTTGTTACCACGCTCTAGACAGGTTCCTGTGTATGTGTGGAGTCCTGTTATCAGCCAGTGCTCTAAGACCTGTGGCAACGGTAAGTGAAAGAATGCCCCCTCTTTCATTCAGAAACAGCTTGTCCTCATCGGATAACGTCAACCAAAGCCTGATGCTTATATAGGAACCCTGCAGGTGTGGTTTTCCTGTGTGGACCACCAGACCAGACTGGGTGTGCCTGACTTTCACTGTGATGCTTCTACTAAACCTCCTCTGCAGTCTGAGACATGCAACACATCTCCCTGCACTCCCATGTGAGACACTATACCTGACATGCATTTAACATACAGTATTTATGTATAGTATGATGCACTAAACCTCATATCTGTCTTTGAGTCTGCTGTGTACACAGCATGAGAGATGTGTGTTAAAATAAGGGTTTGGAAATGACAAACAGCAACAATATTTTTTATAACCAACCAGGTGGGCAACTCCAAGCAAGGAGTCCTCAGTGTAAACGTGTGGAGGGAGGGTGGCCAACAGGGTGCTGTACTGTGCTAGAGAAACAGAGGGGGAGGAGGAGGTGGTGGAAGGACTTCAGAGTGCAGCGGATTTCCAAACCCCACAGCAGTGGTTTCAATGTAACACCCACAGCTGCCCGGCAAAGGTAAATCACACACACCACACACACACAGTATAAATCAATATCTACAAAGGCAAAATGATTTTAAAAACCACTTGTCATTTGTCCAGTTGGAAGGTATTCAGGACATCGCCCTGAAAATCGGTGTCCTGTGATTTGGTGTACTTCAAGGGACTGTGTCTTTGCTGTTCCCAGTCTTCGTCCACCGGCAAGGAGTGTGGTGCTGGAGGAAAACTGCCGTGAGCTTGTCAGAACAAGCCACCAAAGTGCCCTGCGCTGGTGCAGATCTGCACATTGAGATGGGAGGGTAGAACCATGGAGCAGGGGTAACATTCACGAGAAAGGCCGAAGAAAGGGAAAACACAGAATCCAAGCACCAAGTGAAACGCGATCGCCAGCCCGACCAGGAGCAGAGAAAACACCCGGAGCAGTAATCATTTTTTGAAAAAGCAGAAATTTACTTATCTGCTTTCCCAGCCTTCTAAAAATGTAAAAGATTTATGCTTATAACTTAAAAAATCTTTGTATTTTGAACTGTTGGCGGGGGGGGGGGGGGCGAAACAAGATGTTGGAAGATTGTTTCACCTTAATCTGGGGATTATTTGTGGATACAGCGTTCACTTATATTAGCATTAATAAGCCGATTCCATAAGAAAAATTATCCATCAGATTAATCCACAATGAACAAAACACTGAGTTTGCAGCCTCAGATAAACCAACATTAATTTCCTTTAAAAGCCCTCTGTACTCTTCTACCCTCATAAGCAAAGCAATTTAGTTCATTTCTAATTTTCCCATGCCGGCAAGATGAACCACCTACTTCCAGTCCATTTCTCATGTGGCCAGGAAAAGATCCATCTTCACTTGTTATATTGCCATTGGACAGGGATGAACTTTCCAAACTATTTGTGATGTCACATCATGCTCATAGCCCCGCCCCTTAAATCTGAATTTTCCAATGAGCACAGAAGAACTCTAGTTTTCAGCAGATGAATGGTGTTGTGATGTCACATCATGCTCATAGCCCCGCCCCTTAAATCTGAATTTTCCAATGAGCACAGAAGAACTCTAGTTTTCAGCAGTGAAAACATCCTTCTAGTGTCAAACTCTGCACAGACATCATTCTGCACAGTTCTAACATCACACTGTAGGAACAAGAAGAAAAAGAGATGTTTGAGTAGAGGGGGCTTTAAAGAACCATGCTAGTGGTTTTGCATGTTTTTGAACATTTTCTTTAAATTACAACTACTGTACTTTGCATCACAGGTCATTTAGCAAACCTTTTTGTTTTTACTGTGTTTTTGAAATAGAAAAATAGAAATTTGAAATTAACTTTTTCCACTATTCCAGGCGTCAAGTGGTTTCCATTTATTAGCAGAGTCTTGAAACTTGCACCAGGTGTGTAATCCATCACAGTGAACAAGTCTGCACTTAAACTGCATTACCATGTCCAACAATAATGGAACACCGACAAAATGTAATGCAGACTTCATGTTCACTGTAATGGATCACACAACTCAAGCAAGTTTCAAGAGCCTGCCAAATTATTTTCACATTGTAGCTAATAATATAATATACAAAAACTGTATATATATATATATATATATACATATATGCTCCTTTAAGAACAACTCCTCTCCTTATGCTCAGACATACAACCCTATAATTATGTATTGTGACAGAACATATCTTCTGTTTATGCGGTTGCTTATTCTGATGTATATTTATGAAACACTGTGTGCTGCGCACCATGCTGCACTGACACAAATTCCACCAACCCTAGATGTGCATGTCCACAAAGTCAAGGCAACTAAAGAACCTCCATTTACAATATGAATGTAATGACCGCAGAATATCTCCGCTGTGTTGGCTTGTTCTCCAGTGCTCAGTACCCTGTGGATACGGGATCCAGTCCAGAGCTGTGTCCTGCATGGGCCCCACCAAGCCGGAGCCCCTCAGCCCTCTGCTCTGTATGCACATGCCCAAGCCAATCACCATTCAGGGCTGCAACATGGGCAGCTGCAAAGAGGAGGGACCTCTCCTGTCTGCCACCCAGAGCTACAGAGATACACCTCTGCTCCGCATGGGCCACCTTCCTCCTCCGAGTCCGACAGAGGCAGTCACCATCCCACAGACCACTACGACAATCATTCCGACACCTAAACCCAGTTAGTACACATACACTCCAAATCCTTACCTATTTTCAGAAGGCAGTTACAAAATTAGCATTACAGTGTCTGCTCTTTGCCAGGTGCATGTGGACGGCTACTCCTAGAAGAATCAGGCATTGTGGATCTGAAAAATGTAACCGGCCGCTGCACAGTATCCATAGGTCGACCCCTGGATGAGGTCATTTATGTTAAAGTGGAATCTGGCTCCTTGAACTGCAGAAAAAGTATATTTTATCAGATATAAAGGATGATATTTACTATGTCACAACTGTTGCAGTTAAATAACTGTCTACTACTCTCTGCATGTGTCTCCACAGAGGAGTATGTTGCATTTTTTGACCGACTGGCCTTTGTGAGGAAGTGCGAGCAGGTAGCAGGAAGCGAACTGACCACCAGAACCAACGTCCTGCTTGTGCGCCAAAACCTGCTCACTGCTGGGAACGGGGTTGTGTTCGCCTACAGTTCACGGAAGAATACGAAGAAGAGCCACCGTCAGGGTAAGTTTAGTGAAAGGGAAGGCATCACTTGCTTTTTGAGCCCAATGATTTGAGCCTATTGCAGCATAAAGGTTGAAAGCTGAATCTGGAGAGATGCACGCAATATTCTAAACACTCCCAGGCTAATGCAATCCAATACAAAAGAGTGATATAGAGTGAAACTGAAAATATTGTGAACCCTAATATGATATTTCCTTGTTAGTATATGTCTATTGTTATACTGTGCTTTTATTTAGTCTCCTTTGTTTCCCCAATGAGTGTGGAGGTTGCAATTTAGCATTTTAACCTGCTAAACAATGACTAGCATCAGCTCCTAACACAGTCTCAATAAATATGAACCATTTTGAGCTTCACAAATGTAATGCTCATTGCCTGGCTGTTGCACTAGATTGCATTTGGCTGTACCAGTGTTCATGATATTTTATCTCATGCATTTACCAAAGATTAAACGCACCGTGTCTCTGCCTCACAGATTGTGACATTCAGCTGTTTTCCCCAAGCGGTGTCTTTGAGAATCCAACAACGTCCAACACTAACCACACCTGTCGAGTCCTCATCAATGCCCCTCCCTCTGTGAAGATCAGAATCCAGGCCCTGCACATAGGATTAGTATTCAACTCCACCAACTCCCAGTCTACATACATTATGGTGCGGACATGCTGTTGTTTTAGTATGTTTCATGCTTCTTAGGAAAAAAGTGTAATAACTGCTGCTGTATTTTGTGTTTCTTGCTCAGATCCGGGACATGGACGTCTTAAAGACCAACGTGTTTAAAGGCCAGCAGCTGTTCCTGTGGCACTCCTCTGGAAATATGGCAGAGGTTGAATTTCATGGAGACTACCTGCATTCCAAAGGGAGCTTCAGAGCTGAATATTCCTTTTTGCGTCCTTGATACTAGATATTAACTATTATTGAGGAGGTTTGAAATGTATGTTTTAACATTTCTTCAGTTTACAGCAAGGGTTTTCAAACTCTGAGACTGTGGGCCTCGCCTTAGACAAAGTTTAGGAACAGGCGCCCCTCACCCTCTTTATTTACTTGCTTAGTTTTGCTCAATTCCTGGATGCCTTTGGGATCATGCTTATGTTATGTGATCCTATAGACACTCAACAGTTGAGCCAAGATAGTCTTATATTGCTGTTTGACATAACTTTAGATTACACCAAACACATAAAAAGAGTCTGTCCAAAGGCATTTATTCATTTCTGAATCAGAGAAAGTCGGAAGATCAGTAAGATTCTACTGAAAACTATCTCTGAACTATCTCTTTAACCAAATCGTACATATTTAGGCTACTCTATGTGATCTCCTTTTTTGTAACATGTTTTTACTTCTATTCACTGAGCCTCCTCTGAAGCTGTTCGGCAACCACTTTTATGGATGCTTCTAACAGTCATTAACTTCTACTCTGTTGAGTAGAAAGACCAAAGCAGACTTTAGCCACATTCTTTCTTTTTGTCTTCATGCCTATGTGCTAATTACTTTGACCTGAAATAAATAATAAACAAGCCAAAGCATTGAAAATCAATCGAAGTCAAGCAAGGACAGTATCATTCTGAAGACTAACTTGTAGTATGTAAGTATAAATAAAGAAAAGAAATATGTATAATATTAGAAATAAATGGATTGTGTTCATTCAAATTATGTCAATTTAAAGTTTATATATATATATAACACAATATATTAAAATATAGAATTTCCATCATGGATGACTTTTTCTCATCACAAAGGCAGTGTGTCACACATTCTTCCCACAACCCTTCAATAACAGGTTTCCCCTGATCTCCAGCACACGCAGTACATTGTTTGTCTATGTCAGTGTGGCATTCTGCCAGCACCGGTTCAGTTCCAGCTCTCCCATCTATCCCGGTGAGACACAAACACCATGCCAGGCTCCTGTGTGGGATCACTGCTTGACTGTAGCTGTGTCTTCCAGGAGAGCTCTCATGTCCAACAGAGCATCCTTTACAGCCTGGGCAAACTTGGCAGCGTTCGTCTCCTCGTAGCTGTTGAAGGCCGTGATTGCGATGTTGATGTGCTCATCCATGGGATTGTAACACACTCCGTAGCCATCTGGCACCATCGGACCAAAGCACATCACACAGTCTGTCTTGGAACCAACCTGGACGCGGAGTCGGGAGAGATGAGGGCAAACAAACAAACA
>NW_023339718.1:3867707-3869694 GCF_004916995.1 Morone saxatilis
AACAAATAATCATTTGTTTAGTGATAAAGGACTTTTTTTAGATACAAATATACCTGGCTGGTGGAGAGATTATAATGATGAGCCACAGCGAAAGAGGTATCCATGAATATCTCAGGCATGGAGGTCAGGTCTTCAATACTCAGCATCTTCAGCCCGAGGAAGTGTCTGTCTATGGCTTGTCCATGGATTGCCTAAAAGAGAAAAGTGTGTAGAACTGAGATCAATCAGATGGTGTCAGTAAAAAGTATGACTTCTTGTATGGTTGAAACCAGTCACACTCACATTATATGTGTTGTCCTTATGCGTCTGAACGGCTTTCTGCAGCAGTGCCAGCCTCTCTGTGTTCTGTAAACAGTATTTACTGCTCAGTCAGACAGCTTAAACTTTACATTTATTTTGAAACTCTGGTGGTTTAACAGTACCTGCTTAGCTGGGTCTTGCATCGCCTGGACAAATATAAGTGAGTCTAGAGTAGTTGAACGGATTGCATCTGTCCGCCCGTATTTGAACATTCGTAACGATGCACTCTCATAGGTAGCGCAGCAAATATTATACATCCTGGAATTAAAAAAAACAGCACAGAGGATATATGATGGATGGTTCTATGGGTTTAAAACATTAATATAGCTATGTAAAGATATAGTGGAGTCATGGTATCCAGAGCAGAGAATGACATCACACTTGCTCTGCCTGTGTTGCTAACGCAGCCTTGCTGTGGTTTGTTAACACATCCGGTCTGCTTCGCGTGCAGCTGAGAGCGACTGAAAGACTGTTTTTCTCATTTATGTCCGTGAATTAACAATATACTTCCACCAAACCAAAGCTGTGATTGTTGAAACAGTGGGGAGACTAACAAAGACTGTTTTGGCAAGTTTTATTTATTTTATTTTGTTTGAATTAAGTTACTATTCTACAATGATATGTGAGCTAAAATTAACATTTTTGTCCACGTCTGGTTAAACAAAAGGTCTATCTCTGTGTGGCCAAAACAAGCTTTTTTAGTGTACATATTTTGACACACGCATTTTTTTCCCAAGAATTAATGTTAGCATTGTTTTGGTCTGAGATGCATGTTCTTACCTGAAGTAGGCAAGTTGAAAAGCCATTTGCACAAAGGCGTCTGGACTCAGCTTATGTTGCTTTGGTACGTTTTTTCCAAAATGAGAGAACATAAGCACCTTCACATCTAAGTCGTGCACCATCCTGATGAAACACAGCAAAGACTGAGTTAAACTGACAACTGATGACTCTGACATCAAAACTGAGACAAGAATAACAATAATGACAGCACTAGAAGTTACATACATGTTCATATTCTGCTTGGCATTCTCTATGTCTCTCTTGACCTCAGGTAAAATGTTAAAACGCAGTTTCTGAGGCATAGCCAGGGGAACCATGGGAGAACGGACCATTTCAGTTCTCCGTCTGTTGAGAAAATACAAAACACTTCATCAATTTGAGTTCATCTGAAAATGGGGAAAGCACTCATCTAAAAATGGAAAGACACGTACATGTATTTAACGACGTAATCGATGAGAAACACAATGGGCGGACCCTCAGCGGGTGCATGTTCGTACATCAGTCCACACGTACCGTCTTCTCCAACAATGAACTGAGGACGATTTATGTACATTCAAGTTCTCAACCGTTACCACAGAACTGTTTTTTATTTTAAATGTAAAGTCGTTTGTCTCAAGCTGACCTGTAATGTCTTATCAAACCAGCGGTTGCCGCTGTTCCAACGAGCTCCTCCTCCGTGCAGCATCTGGGCAGCCACGCGGCTCGGATACATCTCATCTGACACTCGTGGCATCGGTGCGTCCAAACAAACTGTGAAGATGCTTTTCTGGATTGCACGGACTGACTCCTTATTTGTCTTATCTGAGGAGGAATAACACCAATACCTTTAAAAAAAATTCTGTAACACATTTTTTCTCAAATACTCTTCTAGATTCTTCTGTTAGATAATAAATCTAGTTGATACCGA
>NW_023339718.1:3869736-3885728 GCF_004916995.1 Morone saxatilis
GATCTTTTATATACATCACACTGCCTTGGTTATTATCGGAGCTTGTCTGTGGTTTGTTTACACAGCCGGTCTGCTCTGTGTGCAGCTTAGTAGAGCAACTATATTAATAAATTAAGGATTTATTTTGACCAAGAAGCCTAACAATATTTCAATAACAATTAATGTGTTTCTGTTCACTTTGAAGATACGATGTTATAATGATATGCAATGTAAAATGACTCTTTTTGTCTATGGAGTCTGGTGGCGAGCCATATTATGGCTGTTTCTGGTTAAACAAAAGGCCAATCTCTGTAGGGATCCTTCCCATAATGTTGTCAGACACTTCTGAGTCCGTCAGTGGCAAAAACAAGCACTTTTAGTGGATGCACTTTGACAGGCTCATTTGTCCCAAAGGATTAACGTTAGCTTACATTGCATTGCACTGAGGCAATTGCAGCCCTTTTCATGAATATTTTCACATCTAACTCAGTGAATTAAGGGATTCTTTTAACCAATCCATCATTAGTAAATGTTGGAAAGACTTAAAAAGTTCCTCTGCTCACCCTTAATCAGGTTGTTATAAGCTTTTCCCCAGGTGTTGCGGTGCTGTGATGTAAGGATGCCAATAGGCTCCTTGTTAGTCTGCAAAGAGGAGTTCCAGATCTTCTCCAACTGCATGTACAGCTGGTCTACTGTCAGCGGGGTGCCATCGCTGTTGTACACATCCAAGACAAAAAACTGGGGGGAGAAGCCAAACCAAGATGATTTAGCCACAGATCCACTACTTTTTTAGCCACTGCACCAATGATAATGAGTACAGAAAGGAGAAGAACTGCAGTGCCATCTACAGTAGAGTACCTGGAAGTTGTGGACCACAGTGATATGAGTGGGAGCTGTTTTCCCGATGGCGTGATTTACAACAGTATCTCTCTTTGGCCCAGGGATGCGACAGGAGGACAGGATCTGGTAATACTGGTCCATACACAGCGGCTTCCCACTCAGGTACTCTATAGGGAGGGTGTCACTATGACACAGCATCTCACATTATCCATTTGCAGTTTTGGAAACCAAATGCAAGTCGTGATGATAATGAACTTTCTGTCATGATATCTGTTTAAGTTTCAGACAAACTCACGTGTCAATCAATTTTTTAAAGTCCAAAACTCCTGCGATCAACTTGGCAGCAAACCTGTGCAGAAGACAGCACTGTGTTATTAAGAGACATATGATGAGTCTATGGCTTGTTCGGTGTTAATCCTCTAAAGCAATTATGAAAATTAATGGCAAAGGTCAAACGGTTGATAAAGAGGAGAGCAGTTTACAGGTCTTCATTTGTTATCTGGCTGAGAAATAACAAAGATTATATAAAATGATGATATAAAAGTGTTTAGAAACTGCTGTTGACATTATTCTTTAAAGGACCAGTATGTAGGATTTAGGGCCACCTAGTGGTGACGTTGCAGATTGCAACTACTGCTTGTGTCTGTAATTGATGACCTGGGAATGAGAATGTGCTGTAAAGTGTGTAGAATGGTGAAACTTGCACAGTGTGAAAAACCCTATTTACAGCCAGTATTTGGTTTGTCTGCTCTGGGCTACTGTAGAAGCAAGCAGGCGGTTCAACATAGCGAGTTAGACGCCTTATAAAAGATGACAATACCAGCAGTGGCCCACAGCCAATTTAAGTTTGAGTACCCTGCTCTAAAGCCACTGTGCATATGATGGGTGCAAAGGAAACACAAAATTCAATTATCAGTAATGAACTCTGAATTGAGACACATACAAGCAAATGTCATTCCATATTATCTATTACTGCTACTGCCTGACTGGTTGTGAGCTCACACCTAAAAATCCAGCTGGCTTCACTGGAGTATTTCTCTATTGGGCCACCGTGTTCACTGCATATCCCATGGGTCACAGCAGTCAAAAACAGCTGAGCAATGCTATGAGCAGCCAGAGGGCTTTAAATAGCCGGCATGTGGAGGGAAGCCTGCACAAAGGTCGACTCAGCCTCATATGAGCTTGTTTACACTGCACTTCAACACAGTGTAAATCATGAAACTCAATCAACTTTATAAGAGAGCTTGTGGTCAGACAATTAAGGTTTATAACTGATATATATTCACAGCAAACATTAGCAGTACTGCTTCTACTTTTCTGTGATCGTACAGATTTGTTTGGTTTCTCACCTTATCTGTCCTTGTCGATCTTGGAAGTGCATGCGAGGCAGGACAACCCCGGGGCTGGTGTAGACCGCCACCGGCATACGGCAGTCTAGGTAGGCCGACTGCATCCACCATTCTGACAGCTACATGAACGCAGCAGTAGTCAGAAAGCACAAAATATTTCTATTTCTCAATGCTGGTTTTCATTACAGTCTTCAAAGCAGGATTACAAACATATAAATGTCTAATGAAGTCAAAGTATTCAGCTAAATACACCCACATATTTACCCAGTTGTCTGTCTTGCGTGCCCGTCGCTCCAGGCCTTTTTGCAGCCTCTCCCCCACGCCGCCCTTGAGGAACTCTTCCACCAGCTGCCGGGTGTGTTCCAGCTCTTCTTCGCTGACAATGGGCTCCAGAGCAGCCAGGTATCGCTCACATGTCTGCTTTAAGGGTGGCACAGGCAGCTTAGGTAAACCCTCCTGGTGCACCAGGGACCTCTCTGGGATCTGTGTTACTGGTCTGACCAGGCGACATGGCTTCACCATACCAGGGCGAAGCTGGAAGATACAGTCTTAATAAGCAAAAACTCTCCTCTACCCTCACAACAGCTCTTTGGTCGAATATTTGAAGTGACTATATAGCAATACTGCAGGCTCAGATATTAAAGAGTAACATTTAATTTGACTGATAATCTCACTCGTTAACCCAGAGGATTAATTGGATTGAAGATCCACAAATCCAGGTGTCAACATGTTGTCAAAGATGAAGTGTTTGCAATCGAAGCCTCGAATAGTAAATGACTCAGTGCAAATGGTTTAGGATTGAGTGCTGCGGACAACATTTCTAATTATTTACAAAGTCATATACTTTACAGTAAAGTGACTTGGTCTGTGCAAGCAGACACCAAAACAACAGCAAAGCAGTCATACTATTTGTTTGGACCCGCTGGCGAAGGCTCTGCCAGCTTATAAATAGAAGGTCGACACAGTTGAAATGGTAGCTAAAACAAACACACAAGCAAGTATATCTTTGCCCTCATGCTCAGTGGTGGTTATCAATATTAACTCTGATATAATCATGATAATATATTATATATTATATATACATGATAAAATATATATTTTTATATAAATATATTGGGAAAGAATCCCATCAGACCTAATTCATTAACGAATGGATTCAAAAGTGATATAAATCATTCACATTAATGAATATAACCTCTTGCCAAGCCAATGGGAATATAAAAAAACAACTTCCGGTACGGGTTTTCAAAATAAAAATTATGAACGAAGCGTTGTTGTTGTGTTTTTAAGCAATAAATGCAGAATATAAATACAACGATAATACTGAAGGAGGACTCTGTAGCAAATAAAACTACTACTATAGTGCTTTTATTCCCCGATGTCCTTTTTGCAGCATGCGCAGTAAGCTATCGCTGAGCTAACGCCATGCTAAATGTCACAATGGAGGGCAGCTAAAAACGCTCTAAATGAACACCCCGACATAATATATGGCGTACCAGACGTTTTGACAGCTTTACAATGGTGCAACATGAGTTTACATATGAAGCTAATACTATGACATTGTTGCTGTCCTGTACAAAGCGCCCCACCCCCTTCACCCAGCCCGACGCCGTAACCTTACTGCGTTTGTTATTACGCACTTTAAATACATGCAGCCTGGCACAAAGCAATGGACTCACCGCGGCTCTGACAAAAACACCCAACATCTTGTCCAACGGACGCGCTAAAGTATTTGACTGTGTCGGGAATATAGATGGGAAACCCTCGGGCAGTCATGTCTCAAGGACATGCACACTGTCTATTCTCAGCCGTCCGCCCCCCTCGGACCCACCGGGGAAAGACAACTGTGAGCTCTCCGCTAAAAGTCCTGATTTTCCAAGTGGAGTTTGGTACATGCGTGCCAGCGTATTACTAAATACTCACTGCAGCATCTTTCAGCAACAATAAGCCTCGTTTCATTAGCCTGTTTATTTATTTTATTGGAAGAAATGATAGATTCCAGTGATCCATAAGAGCCATTAATGAGCTGTTGTTTTTCTAGTTTGAGTCCTGGCAGAGTCATAAATAATAGATATGATATCCCACAAGACTGGTAAAATGATAGCAATGGAGAAAAACACAAGGTCACAATAAAACCCCATAGATGTATCATAACACCATTCTAGCGCACACTAAATAAGTTTATAGCCTCTAATGTAATTTAAAATGAGTAGAAGTTGTGATTTAAAGCCAATACATCAGTGTTTTTTAAATTATGTTGGTTTTATTGATTAATAAAAGCAGATTCTGGTATTAATAATACATTTACAGACTGATACTCTGCTTTAAAGTGGTGCATGAGGCTGTACAGATCTTTACTTGCCACATGATGGAGCTCTTCCAACATCTTTCCAGAGAAACAGCGTTAACTCATGTCTTCAGGAACCAGAGACAGACTCCAGCACTCCAGTAAAATAAGGTTTAAATGAAAGGTACACTTATTTTATACTTTGTGAAGAGATGGTATAAATTGGCACGAGATATGTTCATGTTCAAAAGTAATCAGAGATGGATATGGTTGCTCTTTATAACCACATTTTATCAACATTTTTCAATAACAGAGGAGAGGGAGAACTGCAGTCGTGTCATGGTTTATTTGAAAGCAATAAAATAAAAACGATACAAAGAAAAACAATCATACAAATCAAAATGCTTCGATTGCTCTGGTCCAACCGCTGCCTGTTAACAGTGTATGTTTTAAACAAATTGTTTGAGCGGCGAATATTTGCTCAAGGTCCGTCTGCTGCCAACTCACAAACTCAGATAGTCCACCTGAGCCCAACACCGAGATCAGGTTGGAGATGTTTGTGCTGTCCAACTGGTCCGAGTCCGAATGTGAATCATCATCAGTCCTCATCCGTTTACACGGCAGCGGCCCAAAGTCTGGCAAATAAAACTCTGGATCAACAATATGATAACTTGTGTCCATCTTTCGCTTCTTACTGTAGCACTGCGCGCCCTGCGGCTGTTTTGACTGCGCGCAACAGTCTGAGTGGAAGTATCCATTCGTGACAGTAGTCACCACATGCGTGTCCAAGTCCAGGACAGTCTTTTGGTTGGCTTGTGCGTTCGGGATAGGTAAGTCCCAGGTGGATTTGTCTGCACAACTCCAACAGGCTTCCGAAACCATGAGGTCAGAGTCATTTGGAGAAACCATTGCGCAGGCAGATGCGTCTTGGTGCGCCACCTCTGCAGGCTGGCCGATGGGCTGGTGCGCTCCGCAGTGCCAAGTGTCCGACTCAACCCCAGTAAAGTTGCAGTAGAAGTCATCGGCCAACTCTGTTAAGCTCCCAGTCAATTCAAGGTATTCATGCCTCTCACGGACTGCAGCTACATCCTCATAGTGATGCGTCCTCTGCGTTTGCGACAAGTTTTTGCTCATATAAAACTGCCTGGCGTTTCTCAGTACGTACGTTACCAGTAAGTTCTTGTGGAGCTTGATGCCTCCTCTCTGCGTCCTGGAGCTTTGGATTTTCCTCAAAGAAATGGAAATCAGATTCTGTGCGTCAAATGCACACTCCATCCTCAACCGGGCCACCCTTTCTTTCCTCTCAGCCTCTCAAAACGTTTGTTTCCTCACTGAAGAAATATTTATGCCTTTAGTTGAGATTCCTTCTCGATTCGTGTAGACTGTGTCCATAGCGCTCCATGTCTTCCCAGTAAGGGCATGGATTTGCAACTCTCATCTTTCCTTGCCACGCCCTCACGTAGACATTGTCCAATGGGAGGGAGGCGGTGCTTCTGTTATACGCAAATATCACTACGAGCCTCATTCAGAATGCACGTAGGAGCTGGCATGCTGCATCTCACTAAATGTGTTCTGAGCTTTTTAAATCTCAGTGCGGACAAAAATCATCAAAATCATTGCCCATGTACAAAAGTAGAAGAGAAGAGAACAGAGAGAGAGGAGTGGAATACATAATATAGTGAGAGTAATAGGATAGAATAGAACATAGAGTAATTCATTAAAAAGAGAAGAGAATATACAGTGGTAGAAAGTAACGGGATAGAACTGAATAAAGAATAGGAGAGTAACAATAGAAAGAGAGCAGTAGAGTAGAACAGAACAGAATAAAGAGTAATAGGATATAATAATATTCTAGAGAGAAATTGAAATGAACTAAAGACTGTAGTAGAGAGCAATAAAGCAGAACATAATAGTGTAGAATAAAACAGAACAGAAGGAGAGAAATAAAATAGAACATTATAGACAGTATTGAAATAGAACAGAGTATAGAAAACCAAATAGAACAGAATAGGGCACAGAGAGTCATAAACTAGACTAGAACATAGAGTAATGCATTAAGGAGAGAAGAAAATATACACTGGTAGAAAGTAACAGAATAGTAGAATAAAACAGAACAGAAAGAGAGCAGTAGAGTAGAACAGAACAGACTAGAATAGAATAGAATAGGGAGTAATAGGATATAGTATCCTAGAAAGAAATGTAAATGAACTAAAGAGTGCAGTAAAGAGAACAGAATAGTGTGGAATAAAACAGGAATAAAACAGAACAGAAAGAGAGAAATATAGCAGAGTACAGTAAACCAAATAGAACAATATAGAGTACAGAGAGTAATAGAATAGATTAGACTATCTGAGAGAGTAGTGGAATAGAATAGCATAGAATGAACCCTTTGGTAATATTGTTTCTGACATTGAATTAATAAGGAATATTCAACTGAGAAACTGAAATTGAATAGAGAAATAGAATAGAACATTCTAGAGAGCAATCAAACAGAATATAGTAAAGAGCAACCAAATAGAGTATACTGACAAAAAAGATGTAATCAGATTGCAGTTACATTTAGTAAAAACCTGGATTAGTTAGTTTTTCTTTAAAAATAATCAGAGCAAAATCTTTCCATTTTCTGTTTTCTTTCTACGGTTACATTGTTCTGTTGTCTTATAGAATATGCCTGCATCAATACTTCCCACTGACACTTCCTTTCTCTTGTCTGTATTTACATATTTGGTGTTGAGGTAATCCAAAAGTAACGAAAAGTAATCAGGTTATGTTACTTTAATATTGTGATACTTGAATTTGGTTACTGACTACACTTTTTAACAGGTAATTAGTAACTGTATCGGATTACATTGTAAAGTAATGCTCCCAAACCTGGAGATCAACAGAATATAGAATAACAGAATACAGTAGAGAGTAATACAGGCAAGTAACAGAGTAATACATTAAGAAGAGAATAAACAGTAGTAAAAAGTAATAGAACAGAACTGAAGAAAGAGTACTCGAATTAAACAGAACAGAGAGTAACAGCATATAACATCCTGTGTGTAGTAGAGAGCAATAGAGAAGAACAGAATAGTGTGGAAGAAAACAGGGTGGGAGAGGTAGAATAGAATAGAGGCTCGTGGTTACACTCAAACACAATAGAGTAGAGAGTGACAGAATAGATTAGAATAGAATATCCTGGAGAGTAATAGAATATAATAGGATAGCATAGAAAAGAGAGTAATATAATGTACTATCCTAGAGAGAACAGAACATTTGAGAGAGTATTGAAAAAGAATAGAGTACAGTAAAGAGTAACAGACAGAACAGAATTAAAACAGAATAGAAAATATATACGTAGAGATTAATAGAATAGAATAAAATAGAGCAGACTACCTTACAGAGCAGGAGAATAGAATAGAGGCTAGTAGTTACAATAGAACACAATAGAGAGTGACAGAATAGATGAGAATAGAATACTCTAGAGATAAATAGAATAGAACATTCCAGAGAGTACTAGAGTAATAGAGTACACTGAAGAGGAAAATAGGTGCTTTGGGAATTGTATTTTTCGTTTTGATCTTATTAATGCTTTGGTAATATTGTTTCTGACATTGATGCCAATAAAGAATGTTAAAATTTAATAGAGAAATAGAATACAACATTCCAGGGAGAGTAATCAATAAACAAGTCGATACACAGGATATAGTAAAGAGTAACCAAATAGAAGATAATAGAAGATAATAGAGTAATAGAATAGATTAGAGTAGACTATAGAGTGTAGTAGAGAGCAAGATGGCAGAATATAGTAGAGAGTTATAGAACAGAACAGAATAGAAAAGAAGCTAGTAGTTACAATAGAACACAATAGAGTAGAGAGTGACAGAATAGATGAGAATAGAATATCCTAATAGAGAGAGTAATAGAACAAAACAGAACACAGAGAGTAATAGAATAGATTAGAGTAGGCTGTAGAGTGTAATAGAGAGCAACAGAACAGAATATAGTAGAGTAATGGAATATAATGCAATGTAATGTAGTATATGGTCATAGAATAAAGTAGAATAGAATAGAGAGTAATATAACCAAGTAATAGAATAGAATATGATATCAAACTTATTAATAAAAAGCTCCCATAAACGACAGAAAGACTGCATAAAACATGTCTGCAACACAGTCTGAAAACTAGACGGATACTGGAGTACAAACGACGGAGAGTTGAGAAAACTAAAAAAGTGTGTTGGGCATCGACATTTGAAAAAGTCAACATTTTCCACTTTCCTTAGATCCTCTGGAGGACTGTTCCATGAAGCAGAGCCACAGCTTCTGAGTGCAGCCTCACCCAGAAGCATTAACACTAACCAGCAAAGAGAAAGCAGAGAAAAGAGAATGACATTCACCTCCATACAATGCTTTAAAATGTACTAGAACAGCCTCTACTATACTATGACATATACATGCAACACAGACGTTTCCTCAAAAGCCAAATTAAATATACAGTTCCCATACTATATATACACACACAGTGAGCTACATAGGTTTAATGCACATATACAATGCACACAGTAAATTATGAATGTACTGTCTGGACCTGACAGTGATGTCATTAGGACCGCCTCTGATAATAGAAATATTGCCACTGCGCTCAGATGTGTGAGGTAAAAGCTCTTTGTAGAGAGATTATCTGTCATCCGTGCCCCACATCTGTTTGTGTGTACACACACAGATGGCTGACATCATACTGAACACCTGGATGTGACTTTGATTTCCTGCCAAATACGTGAATCAGGAGGACAGCCACTATTATGGTTATCATGCTCTGATAATAGTGTAAATTGGAGTCTGACATGTGTGCTCTCTCTGGAATTTAGTTTCAGTGGCAGACAGTAGATGGATATTGTGTTTTATGGTACAGTGTGATACAGTATGGCAAAGCACTGTATTTTATGGTGAGGCTCAGTAATTTGTGGTATTAATATAGTAGTACTGAACAAATTAGTTTCATTTCAAGTGTATTTCATAGTTAAGGAAGAAAAGTTAAAGCTGATGGAAGCTTAATGTAATGAAGTTCTAATGACCTGTCATGCTGCCTCAATTCAATGTGTATTGGTAATATGTTCAGCAGAGGATATAGTGAAAGTAGAGTACAGTATATAGTATAGTGTAATAGGGTGAAAGTCACATTTAGTACATAATATATATTGTTTTTAATGATCACAAAACAAGCTTAGAATTATTAGAACAACCTAAATATAAGAATAGCCTAAATACAGGTGGGAGCTAGTGTCTAAAAAGAATGCAAGTGCCCTTAATAGAGGTTTGTGTATCATAATGGGTGGCTAAATGGCAATGCTAGGGAGATGTGAGTGTGAAAAAAGAGGGGGTATAGGGGCCAAAATGTCACACTGGGAAAAAAAAAAAAAACTGTAACGAACATTTTATTGAGCATCACTGGAGAGAAACCACAACCTGCAATCTGTGAGACAAACCCAAAGGTCAGACCAAATGTCAAATGGACTGACTGTAGCATCAGTTTTAAAGACACTGCTATACGTGGACACACTCGTATTAGCTTGAGTAATCTTACCTGGCTCGTGTGACGGTGGAGGCTTTGTTGGTTAAATGTAAAATGACATATCGTATTAATTAATGGGATATTCGTATGAGCAGTCTTATTGTTATTGATAGTGACTCAGTGTGCATAAAAAAGAACTGTAGAGGAATAAACTTCCTATTTGAGGGTTAAATAATGTTGAAAATTGTTAAAATGTTACTGAATTAAGTGTTAAATCATGAACACAATGTTTACTTTGTGGACATTTTTAAAGCACTGCAACTGTGTATTTCATAATATGTATGCCGTTAGCTCTTCAATTGAGAATACATAAACATATAAATGACAAACCACATTTCCAGAACTAAATCATTGTTGATCTTTAAACATTAAATGTTCTTGAATACTTGATTTGAGTAATACTTAGGTATTACTCAAATCGATGTATGATTTTTAATCTCTAAAACAATTAGGGGCATAGTAACTGTATGATTTCTTTGATGAAACAATATGTTAACTAATGTTATTCATATAGTGTAGTATTGTATAGTATAGTATAGTACAGGTAGTATAGTGCAGTATATCTACAGTATCGTTGTTAAATGAGTGTTAAGCTGAATGTCCTGAATATAATATGATGTTTGCACATAAAAACTGGGGGTGAAGTAATTTTTAATATGATAGTAACAATATGCGTGTTCTTTTATTTATCAGGTTTTTTTGTTATTTCCCATCTCCATACTATTGCATTCCAATCCCGTTAGCACTGATGCCAAATAAAACTGAAACTAAGATGATGATTTCCTCTTCTAGATAGATAGATTTTGCTGGCCCAGAGGGGGAATTGTTTTCACAGCCTGTGAACATACACAGATAGCACTTCTCTCTTTATATTAAGTGTAGATATAGTACAATTGACTTTACTTTATGGTTATTTTTCAGGCTTTAGCTTTTGGAAGGTTTTGAATCATAGATTTCTGAATGATGTAAACAAAAAAATAGGGCTTAATTGAAATATCAAAATCGGAATATGGCCAAGTGCAATATGCAAATCACAAGAGCTGTAATGTTTCGACAAAGGTAAAATGTGTGACAAACAGCATTATAATGAAGTACTATAGTGCTGCAGAGGTGCCCTGGTCTACAGATCTTGCTCTCCAGATTTACTACAGACCCCCAAAAACTTTACAAAAACATGATGATTTTTTTTGTGAAAAAAATGATAAATCCCACAATCACTGATATTTTTACCATATCGTGTAGCAGCATCATGAGTTACAGCCTCAAAACACACCCCAGAGTTACAACTAATTATACTAAAGTATAAATATCAACAAAACGTATGGCAGACATTACTGTACATCGGAATCACATCATATGGGTATTTTATAGTAGGCTGTAGTATATATAGTATATAGTTTTATTATATTGTCTAGATCATCTGAATGTGTAAACTTTATCTTGTAGACGACCCTGAAATCATGAAAATAAAGTAAGCTTTGTAAAAGAAGACTAACTACATTTTAAGAAAACTCAATTTAAATTAGTTTTTTTTACCACACATACAGTTGAGAAGAGAAAACCTCTCATAGTTCTGGAGCACTTTTAGGTTAATGTGAACCTTGCCGTGTGCAAAAAGTGGAATATTTCCAGTTTTTAGGAAACAAACTGAACCACTCCACTGAAACAGTGTGGCAGCTTTGGCCACCGAAGATTTTTCATTTCTCTCACTTGAGACAAACAAGACCTTCCAATTTTCTTGAGATGTATAAACACATAAAAATAAATACACTTAAGCTGTGTTTCTACATTAGTATTCAATCTAAAAACAATAATACATGGTATATAGTTACTTCACACTGCTTGTGTTGATAAAGGGTTTTAGGTACAATTGTATCAGCCAGAAATCAAGGACGAGGGACTCAGCCCCGCCTACTCTAAAAAAAAAGAGAGAAAGAGAGGTAAAATTGTACTCTCATTACTTTTCTACAGTCTACGGTCTACAGATCTTGCTCTCCAGATTTACTACAGACCCCCCCCCCCAAAAAAAGATAAATCCCACATAATCATGAATTGCAATATCTGTCAAAATAATCGCTGATATTTTTACCATATCGTGTAGCAGCATCATGAGTTACAGCCTCAAAACACACCCCAGAGTTACAACTAATTATACTAAAGTATAAATATCAACAAAACGTATGGCAGACATTACTGTACATCGGAATCACATCATATGGGTATTTTATCGTAGGCTGTAGTATATATAGTATATAGTTTTATATATACCGTAGACTGTAGAAAAGTAATGAGAGTAAAATTGTACTCTCATTACTTTTCTTATCAATAAACCTATAGTTCCTGGGTCCAAACGGGATGGAAAGACCGCCAAACAAAGAGAATTCAGTCTTTCCATAGTGGGTCCTCTTAAACACAGAGCTGAGATATGCAGCTCTGTAGAAGATGCACACAATTACTTCAGAGGAGGGGTGCTTTATTTACATATGCAATATGCATAAGCAAGGTTACTGTGAGGGTGAAATAACCGCGAGATAGAAGGAGGGAAAGAAGGAGGGGTTTGGTATGAGTGTGACAGTGTGTGTGTGTGTGTGTACGTGTTTGTGTGCGCGGTGGTGATGGAGAGAGGGTGTGTGGGGTAGAAAGGGGGGGGGCAGAAAATTGGTGTTATCAATATTTAACCAACCCTTCCAGCATATTTATGGCAGACAATAGAGCAGACCTGCAACTGTCTCGTGTGAGTGGAAGTGTATTTATTACAGACTGAAATAGAGGCTGTAAATAGGATGTTCATTGATATAGCCCCTCCACTCTTGCATGGAATCAGTGAAAAGCCCACCGCTTGGTACACCACCAACAGTCGATTCTTACCAAAATAAACTATTAACATGTCTACTAATTGCACGGCACAACCCTCGAGTGCATCGCAATATTCATTAGGGAGATATTTCTACATGTGGCAAGCAGATGTATGTAATTCAATCAGTTTGAAAAAAGAAAAAAAAAGAACCGAAAAAGCTATGAAAAGAGGGAGAAGAAATAAAATGTCTGGAGCTTTTTTTTCACAGACCCATGGCCTCTCAGAAAATGTTTCCATGTGTTGTGTCTGAGCACACTGAGAGCAAAGAAGGAAAACATTCTCTCCTCCAAACCACATGCAACAGATTCTTTCTGAAGCCAAATAAATCAACCCTGTGTTTCAGATCATGTGACACTTTTTGTGCTTTGTGTTATTCCCAACATATCCTGTTTCAACCCCCCCACCCCTCCAACCCCCTACTCCAACACTCACACGCACACACAAACGCAGCACAAACACACATACATGCGTGTATGACACATGCACATTCAGAGTTTCCATTTCCTGTGCGTAAGATCACCTGTACAGACAGAATGGCGTGCTTCAATGCGACATGCTCAGGCAGGAAAACAGGAAAGGGAGTTCAAGGGTGTCCAACATGAAATACTCACAGTTAGGGGAAACCCAGAGCTCATGGCAGCACTCCAGTTTCTGAAGACAGTAAGTAAAGTTTCACTAGTGCACTTTTTGTTTTGCTTTAGCACTGCCATCATGCGCTCTAGTTTTGCTTGTGCAAAAATGTTATAGAAGTGTTGCTGTTCAGGATTAACATCATGGGATACAGTACAGTATACTGTTGTCCTTTTAAAGGAATAGTTCAACTTTTTTAAATGTTTTTGTTTTTGCTTTCTTGTCAAAATAGACGTAAAGATCTATACAATTCTAATGTCTGGATGATATATATATATATATATTATATATATATTGCTATACCCAGCAGATGATTAGCTTAGCTTAGTATAAAGACTTGAAACAGAGGGAAAAAGCTAGTCTGGCTGTGTCCAAATATGCGACTGCACATGCGACTGATCTGAAAATCTGTCTAATTGCATTGTTGCCGGTTTTAACTAAACTTTTGTTGGACACCCTGTTTCTTTTTTGTCCGTATGCAGCGCTCACGTTGGAAGGTCTTTTGCAAGTTTCCTCTACATGCTTGGAGGGCGAGCAGTATAGTTGGTTGCCATCTGTATCTTCACAGCTAGATGCCACTAAATCCTTCAGACTTGCCCTTTAAGCACAGCTGTGCAATGTAGCTAAATGCTAATGTCAGCATGCTAAAATGCTCACAATGACAATCCTAACGTGATTATGTTTAAATCTTCGCCATTTTAGTTTAGTGTGCTAGCATGCTAACGTTTTTTAATTACGCTGGGAAATACATTTTTTTGCTTTCTTGCAGAGAGTTTGATCATTCTCCTGTCTGTGTGGTCAATATGAAGCTGGAGTCAACAGTCGGTTAGCTAGCTTAGCTCAGCTAAAGACTGGAAACAGGGGGAAACAGCTAGCAGTTCACCAATGAACACATTTTATCTTGTTTAATTTGTTCAAACGCCAAACAACAATCATATCCTATTGCACAAAATGGTGAACTTTTCAATTCAATTCATTCAATATTTTCCAGACATACTCTATCATATATCCCTCATTTATTCCTCTAATACCATCCATAGCTTTTACTTAATATGTACTATTGTAGCTTGTAGTTCTTACTATATGTGACATGCCATACTGATCAATCGTCCCAGTTCTCTGTCGGGTAAACCAGTGTTCCCCTGTGCATCTGACAGCCATCCCTAGCCCATTTACTGTCAAATGGGCTCCGCTCTCTTTGCCTGAGCTCAGATGCAGATTTATGCCAGAGCAATGCCGGTTCTTGCATATTAGATGAAAGCCTTGTTTGCATATACCCGCTCTCTCTCTCCCCCCTCCCCTCCTTCCCTCTTCCCCCTCTTTCTCTCTCTTCCTTTTTTCTGAGGCGTCACTTTAATATGTATGCAAATGGGCTGCGCTCCACGGGCAGATATGTGTGGAGTCCTGTCCTGCAGTCAGGAGGTGTAGGAGAGATTGTGTTTGTATTTATGAGGCATGGGCCCTGCCGCTCTTGGGAGAGAAAACGCTGCGAGTAGTGTGGTGGAGGCTCTGCAGTGCAGGCAGAATGCAGATATGCCAATAACAGAGGTCATGGTTGTCACTAATGATAAGAGGAGACAATTAGACAATAGCATAGCTGTAATGTAACCCCCCCCCATACACCCTTTTATATGCACACAAACAAACGCACAAGCCCTTGTATCCTTGCTCTGGCATGAAGCAAACAGACTGAGGAGGAGATGCTTCTTCTGGAATGTTCTGTATGTTGCAGCAGCTCTGCTCCTCAGCTCTGCTCGACCAGGATGGGAAGTCCTGGGTGATTGGTGCGGGTAAAAGACTGATCTATTGATCCCATGCATCCCTCAAGGGGGTGGGGATCACTGTCAGGGGTGGAGTCAGAGGAGACAAGGTCAGGTCACCTATGAGTGAGGCACCCTCAACCCATTTCATCAGTCCCAGACAGGCCTCAAAAGCCTGTGATCAATAACGTCACAATGTAGTCGCTAGCTTGGTATTATCTTTATCTTAGCATGTGATGTGTAAAGATTTCCTGCTACATGTATGTATCACAAAATCACCGGTAAGATCTGGTTTCAAATAAAATGAATTCATTTCAGATGTGCATTGTAAAATTAGAGAAAAAAACTCAATGACAGCAACAATGAATGCCTGGTATTATGTTCAAGACATAATAATATCTTGGCTTGGTGCCAATCAGTGATCTACTAAGGCAACACACACACACGTACACACTCACACACAGAAACTGTGTGCAAATCAAATGGTCTGTTATCCTCTCTCTCTCTCTCTCTCTCTCTCTCTCTCTCTCACACACACACACACACACATCCCCTTCCTCCATCATGAATAAACCATACTGTGTCTATGAGTCATATACCACCCCCACATCCCTCTCTAACCCACTCCCCCTATTCGCCGCTGCAAGAGTAAAAACGCTAATTAACGTGATGGCTAGCTCCAGCTCCTGTCAGCAGCTTGTGGGGGCCTCTCAACCAGCCAGGCTCCACTGGT
>NW_023339718.1:3885749-3893378 GCF_004916995.1 Morone saxatilis
TCTGGTTTTAGCAGCTCTCTCCCCAGCCGCCATCTCTGGAGAACCGGGGCCCCTCATTCATATTCAGCCCCAGTCGCATGCAGGCACCTGGAAGCAGCCAGCACCAGCACCACCTCCACCACCACCACACAACCCCCATAGTGTCTATCACCAGCCCCCCAGTCGAACCCACCTCCTGTCAATGCTGGATCCCCCCACTGCTGGTAAAAGATACCCACAAACACACCCATTTACCCCACCCACACACACTCACTCACTCACCACACAATATTCAGTTTTCTTAAATAGAAGCCCCAATTGGAATACAAGCCCAGGACTGAAAAAACTCCATTTAAGGAGATGTAGGAAGCTAGAAACTCCATCTAGGAGAGACACAAACCCAAACTGATGGGTCTGAATCACCCAACGGTGGCGAGAGAGAGATAGGAGAGAGTGAGGAAAGGGGAGAGGGAGGAGGGAGAAAGAGAGAGAGAGGAGCTGCGTGCCTTGGTGGACTAGCTCGGTAACCATGACAACGCAGCCGGGAGAGCAAGAAACAGGAACATACAGAATCTGTTTCTGCTGAGACTTGCACATGTGGCACAGTACTGCTTTTCCTCCGAGAAGAAATGAAGGGGAGGTGTGTGTGTGTGTGTGTGTGTGTGTGTGTGAGGCCCTTATGAAACATACATGCCTGCTGCCTCTCCAACCAACTCACTCGCCTGTCCTATTCAGAGTGAGTCACAGCACAAAAGACATTATGGTGAAACTCAAGCACACAACCCAGTGTTTAGTGGCAGGCTTTTGTCTGCTTTTTCCAGCTATTGAAGACAAAAGAGGTACAGGTTAGCATGCAAAATGAAGAGAAAAAAGAGAAAACACAAAATATAAAGGCAAAAAAGGGCAGAATTTCCCCTCTACTGCCGTTGTTTTTCGCCTATTTTCTTTCCCTGTGCTTCTCCGCCGCTCCCCTTCTGCCTGTCTTTTCTCTTTCCTCTTGCTCCCTCTTTCTACAGGCTCAGTCTAACCTCCCCCTCCCCTTTCCTCAAGGGAATAAAGGTCGTAACGCAAATGATTACTCAAACCCGAGTTGCCATAGAAACGCAGTCATGTGACTAGAGCAGGCATGCATAGACCACAACAAAGAGGTGGATCAGGAACCAGCGCTGGAAAGAGCTGTAGCTCGCCTTACTGGTGCCTCAGTGCATTTCACTCAAATTCAAGCTTTTAAAAATAGGCGAGCGGCATGAAACGCAGGGGGAGAAAAGCAGAGAAAACGACACTCTAAAGAGCTAGGACGAGAGGCTGTAATGAATCTAGGCTGTAACACTGCAGTGTGCCATATATTTTACCATTCACTAGCATACCAAGGGTGTGTCCTATTCATCATGTCCTTCTTGGAGGCAGAGCTCAGGCGCCAGTTGTCTGGAATTTCTGTGAAATGGCGTCAGTTGTAGAAATGTAGAGGGTGGTGGATTTGTGTGCTTCTAAAATAGGAGTTGGAGTACGGAACTGGAACTTTCTGGTGTGCTACACTTTTAAATGATTCCCCCTCAAAGAACAAGAGCAGATTTGTGTTAACACGAGTATGCAGCAGTATGGTTACCTTACTTGTCTGAGCTATTTCCTTCCCATAGAGATCTGAAAAACAGTGACACCTAAACTTAACAAAAAAACTGCAGGCGTTCTAGTATTATACACTTTATGGAGTTGCATCGTAGCAAAATAGCATCCAAAAAATGTATAAAATAGTATAAAAGTGGACAAAAAAGTGGGGGAATTGTGAAAAAACACAATCTTTCTCCATTTTCCAACAAGTACTGAATTTAAATATTGACACATTTGTCCCTCACTGAACATCTAGCAAACAGAAAACATACAAAAATCCTTCAGTATAATCCTACAACATTAAGTGAAGTAAAGCACAACAGTCAGTATGTGTCAATCCAAAAGGAGGAACCAACACCTGGAGCAGACTGAGAAGGTGGCCTGCCCCAACAGGATTCAGTTATCCTGCATCCAATCCACCCCCACTGAGATTAGTCCTGTGCCCTGGGTGAACCCTGCGACCTGCGGCCATCTCTCAGAGATGAACCAAAACCCCCCACAGCACACACACAGCACACACACACACATCCCCACACCCAGCCAAAGCTCCACACTGAAAAGTGTCTAAGCCAAACAACAATAATCTTATAGGAGATAAAATATGCCCTATGGAAGCCAGCAGGAGAGCAGAACATGCTGATATCTAGAGAGAATTTGCTTTTATTCATCTTAGCATTAACAGCCATTAATTTTGGAGAGCTCCATCAACACGAGCAGAGCAGTAGGACGGGGTACATTTTTTTCTGATGAAGTCACCACATCTGCGGTTATGAACACTGTGTGTTTCAATGTCTGCGTTCTCTTTCGTGCTTTCTTTCTCTACTCCCACCCCCCACACACACATTCGAATCCACGCTTGCCTTCACAGCAGCAAAGCAAACGCATACAGTAACACGGACGTATAGGCAAAGACACACACACACGCAATCTAAAAGAGGTGTGAGTGTGAGCCCCTCACTGACTGCTGGACAAGTCCACCTCAACTCCCATGAGGGTTCAGGCAGCAGCTGAGTGTTCAGTGATGTCTGCAATTATCCCGTGTCTAGACAATGTCTAGTGAAAGACAAGGAGATGCACATTCTGCTCAGGCTGCGCTCTATAGAAGAAAAGGCCTGGAATAGACCACAATGTCTTTCAGTTGGTGACGTGGTGGTAAATGAAAAGGTTAGAGCCAGACTAGGAACTCAGCCAACCAGCACCAACATGAAGGAAAAAAACCAGCATCATTTTGAAGGGGGGTATGAAAAAGGAGAAGAATATCGTATCGTGATATTTCATTTTGTGATATTGTATTGATTCCCAAAAACACTGCACAATTTTTTGTGTTCAAACTCTTAACTGCTGGATAGCAAGTGATAATTCAAATGCAGTTTCCTCTGTTGTGGTTGCATAAAAATTGTGATATGTATTGTATCGCCAGATTATTGCCAATACACAGCCCTGTTATTTTGAAATTATAATTCGCCCCACAAGGCTTACTTCCTGTTACCATTAGGTGGCGCTATGTGTGTGACTGAATTTTGGTATGTAGATGTGTTCAGGGCAGGACTCTTATCAAACATGTGATGATGCAGATGGGATAATGTACACTGAAGTTACAACAACTTCCTGTTTCATGGTATTTCAACCGGTGTTGTAATTCGAGGCCACACCACGTACACCATGTTCGACACGCAGTCACTAAGAGCATAACTTTTAATCATGATGGTCTTTACAGTGCACAGACCAAATTTAAAGTCGATCAGATCGATTCTCTAGGAGGAGTTCGTTAAGATACAACGTGAAAAATTCAACATAGTTGACTCGATAGTCGTATGGGTCCAAGAGGCTTCTTTGCTTGTCTAGTCATGATACATGTGTGTACTAATTTTCATACATGTTAGGTTATTTGTGTCTTGGGGGCTGATTTTGGGAGGCATGGTTAAGGCATTTTGTGACCATTGTTTTCATGAGCTTTTGATGCTGCGGCTGCCTAAGATGATGCTCCTTTTGGAAGAAAAAGAATTGCTTGCATTTCAATAGGGTCCTCACAGCAGTCGCTACTCTGGCCCTAAAAATCGGATGTCTTCTCCAGGTTTTATGCACATGGCTCACAGGCAGGCAACATATGTATGGACACTGCAGTAGTTCACTTTTTATCTTGCTCAAGAGTCTAGTACCTCCATATCAGTAAATTGAGTTCTAGTTTGAGTCAATAGAATGAAATAAAATTTCTGTAGGTTTATCCTTCAAAACATCCACTCAATGAGTGTTATTAAATGTCCCTGTACTGCATTTTGCTCTTTCCAAGTATAACATGAATCAAGCTTTCATATCTTTTAGTCTGTAGTGCTGAAGATGAGCAGTTGAAAACTGAAAAGATCAGACTGATGATTCAGAAATGACAATTACTGGTTGGTATGGAAAAAGATTATTTAAAGAAATAACCACAGACTGAAAGAAATGATTTTAAAGAAAGAGGGCAGCATAAGATTCCTGCATGTCATTTAAGATTTTCATTTTAAAATGCTAAAGGCCCATTTTTTAATTATGGTAATTACTTTGTGGACTGTAAATCATCTAAAAGCGTTTTGTCAAGTCTTGAGCTGTTTGCTGCCTTTAACTTTTTCAAATATCAAACTTCCTGCTTGAAATCATGTATTTCTATCAGGATCTTATTTTGGAATAACTTCCCCGCATGGAAAAGCCAATTTGAAGGAAATAAAAGAACTTCAAAACAAGCAAAAACACGCAGAAGCTCGAAGCAACGGTTGAGATACAATGGGTGAGCGGTGAAAGAAAAGGCTGTGAGAGAATGAGCAGGTGTGGTGGGAAAGACCCATGGGCTTCAGGGAGAGAATAGATCAATAACTAATTTCAGTACCGAGCTTCACTCGCACAGTTTTCCAATAAAGGCTGGATGGAGAGTACTGGCTTAGCCCTCCCCCACTATCTCTATTCTATCACTTTCCACAAGCACTGATTGGACTCCATGGAAGAAGGCTGTTTTTTTTCTCCCAGCGTTGTGATTGTTGGTTGGGTGGATTATGTTCCTACAGCTATTGCTTTGTATAAATCTAATCCAACGTTGCCATTTCCATTTCCATGTGTCCTCCATGAGTGCTCCCACAACCATTCCACCTATACGGTCTCTGTAACTTTTTTTTCCTCTGACTGCTCTGCCTCCTGCAAACCCCCCTCCCCCCTCCCCGACCAAGGCCAGCGTTGAGGTTTGTCAAGAGATTCAGACAGACAGGAGAGTGAAGCGTGTGTCATGCAGGGCTGCTGCTGCTGCTGCTAAGGCTCTTCTCCTCAGAGGCTGTGACCTAGATAACCAAGAGGAGCTGGAGCGCTTGCAAGCCTTGGAGCCACTCCAGCTTCAGCAATGTCAGGAAGGGGTTAGTTGTGTAACACAATGTCCTATTTAGTTTGCTCGTCACACACACATGGACGCAAAACACATACAGTATATACCCTATGGTGTTCCCGTATCATCACAGTACATTTCTTTAAGGCGCTGTTTGTTTATTACCAAAGACGGGGATGTTCAGTGAATGGGTTTTGTGCACGCGAGGGAGCGAATGAGGAGGAAAGGGGCCCTAAATTCATCTGAATTTAAACATAAGCATTAAGAATGCTTGGTAAAACTTTCCACGCCAGCAGCCAATGCAGCTATGTCACAGTAAAACCGTATCCAAACATCTACAGGCACACTCAGCCTGTCGCGCTGAAGCATTTTATTCCTGCTTCTTTATTTTAGCATTCACTCACTGATGTTTGCTGTATGAACACAACCACAAGGTAAATATATATATAGCAGCGATTATTCCCCTATAACAGGTAGCCAGTGAGTTTACCAACCATATTCAGCGCTACACTGCCACTGCCTGGTCAGTCGCAAGCAGTAATATGCTCTCAAACATAAAATAATACCAAACTGCTGTTACTAAGCTATTAACAGGCTAGGAGGACACTGTTGATGAGGTACACATCTGTTTTATTGGTCCACCTTCATGTTAAGCAAGAAGATACACAACTTCCACAATACACCATCATCACGTTGAGGAGATAAAATATAGATGGAGCCTACTGCGCTGGAACAGCTGTAATAGGCTGCACTGTGAATAACTAAATCATTGACCCTGACATCTGAGCTGCATTTGATATACAGGAGCAACACTGCCATCTGGTGGCTTTTAATTTGTATTGCAACTTCCTACAGCAGCCGTAACCATAACAGTGAAACCTTAGTTATAACTCAAAGGCTAATTTGTACAGACATCACCTTAAAGTAAACATACACACATTAGTCTGTAAATTTGGCACAGACGTCACAAAATAAGAATTCAACAAAGACCTCAGTGGTTTGTTAGGTTCATGTTCATTTATGGGCTTTTCATATAGGCAAGTAGCTTATATCATCAGTGCTGGCTATGTTGGGGCTTGAAGCAGTCCCAACCAGGCTTCGGGGTATATGTTTGCTCAGGAAGAAGAAAGTCTTTCAGTCTGTCTGGTAATGGTAAGGCTCTGACTCTGTCTTCCAGGGGCAAAGGCTGTAGGTGGCTCCTTATGAATGCCCTACAAAGGAATCGCAGAGCAGGGGGGCTTGCTTCGTGCTCTACTACGTGGTTGTGCAGGTCTAGCAGAGCCTGGGCATAGGGGTGAGGTTCCTGACTGGGCACAGGGAGCTCCAGCGTGGGAAGCAGATGCAGTGTGGGGCTGTCTACTCTCGCTAAGTCGAGAAGCACCTCGGCCTGCTCCAGCAGCTCGGAGGCGTGACTTTGATCGGAGCACTGCCGCAGGGCCGCCTGCAGCCGCTGGAAGAGGAGGCTGTAACCTGACCAACAGGAGCCGCCGTGGTAGGAGCAAACCAAAGAGGCTCTGCTCTGGATTAAGAGCACCGCCAGAGGGAAGAGCAGGTCAAAGTGCTCCAGGCTGGTCTGTGTGAGGGACGGCTCGCCATCCTCGTTCAGACAGCAGCTGGGGTCCACACCGTGAGCCAGCAGCAGCCGTGTGGTTTTCAGGCAGAAGTTACCGATCTCAGCGGCGTCCTCCGCGCTGGCCTCCAGGGCCTCCTTAACCAGAAACACCAACGAGGACTCAACCGTTTCGCCGTCTACAGTAGCAGCATTAACGTCAGCACCTGCAGAGAAGAAAGCATAGTTAGCAGTTAACTCCTGGTAGTAATTATTACTGGGCAATCATTGAGGTCATTTATGAAACTAACTACTATTACTACTAAACTACTGAGCTTTTACTAGTTACAGCTTTTAAAAGGAACCTTTGCTGCTTACATTAAAGGGTTGCTCCAGCAATTGAGTATTGAACATCCTTAAAGTTGGGGGACATGCGAGACAGATTTAAAAAAAAAAAAAGAAAGAAAGAAAGAAAAAAAATGGTAAAAATAATAAAAAGAGAGAATGAAATATCCTTAAGCTCTAAAAACACTGGACACTACATTTCCCATAATGCAACTCAATAGCATATTTCATTAGGTTGTCCCTGGCTGGTAAAACCTACCTGCTGTTGGCTAGATTTTTTGTCATTTCCAAGAATATTACAATATCAAGTGTGTTTTCTGTTAAAAAGGTAAAAACGTAGCAAGCAGTCACCCAGCTATTACCTGAGTGACACTGGTCTCCAGTCTGATCTCCAGCACACAGCTGATAGCTCTGTGGTTTGTTTACATGACAACAGAAGTGAATATTAACAGATTCAGTTGTGTAAGATCCCAACCTGTCTTCTCACACTCACTACTGACAAATACAAATTTGCAAACTCACAGAAAATTGGAATGAATTCTTAATTCAACTAAAAACAAACCAACATACTTTATGACTCTGACAGATAAGGGACAGAAAGATGCATGTGTACGGCAAACTGTGGCTGTGTAAGAAGCTGCTTTGCTGTTGGCCTTTAATGTACAGTATGGGTATACGTTTGGGGAGGTCAGAGCCAAGACACTTATCTTGAACAGTGTGGACCTTCTATCAAACAGTGCTTGATTAACTGTCTATTGAGAAAATTCCCTACATAAGAACTGAGTTTTTCCTTTTTTAAATA
>NW_023339718.1:3893403-3917385 GCF_004916995.1 Morone saxatilis
CAACACCCAGCAGTTAAAAATCTTGTCAGTCACTTTCTTCATGCCTGGATCACTGGATTGGTTCTGCTCCATTTTCAGTTGCGTTAAAAACTGTGTGTGCATATTTTAGTCTGACAAGCACTGACAGTTTACTTTGATCTCAAAATGCATACAAGTGGACAGGTATGCATACTAACACAAGTTTCTGAATGTACTGGTTTAACCTTGATCCTCTTAGAGAGAGTATTTGAATGACCAAACGTGGAGAAGCAGGCAACGTGAAGATGAAGGGAGTTTTACCTCTCTGCAGCAGAAGCCGGATGTTCTCTGTGTTGTGCACGGTGAGTCCGTCGCTGCTTGCCAAGGCATGGAGCAAAGGCGTTTTTCCTTTGGAGACCAGACCAAAGCAATCAGTTTTCCGAATCAGAGGGTGACTGTAAGAATTAGGCTGGGCAATGTGAATTTACCGTGTTTATCCCTTGCGTTCACATCGGCACCCATATCCAGCAGGGTCAGCAGGCAGGGGAGCCTCTCTGACTCCTCGCTGGCCAGATCCAAAGGACTGCTCTCATGGATCTACCAAGTAACGTTTAGATTATTGACATGAAAGGCTAAGAAAGAGGGATACGATAAGAATGAGAGAGGACATGAATATTAGAAAGCTGCCTCACCCTGTCTCTCTTTTCAATGTCTGCTCCGTGCCCGACCAGCAGCCTCACCATGTCTGGCCTGTTCCTCAAAACTGCTATATGCAGAGGATTGTAGTAAGACACCGGGTCTGGAGAGGAGAAACAGATATTTATATTAATCAAAATGACGACATTACATTTTCTAGGGATGCAATGTGGATCCAATATGATACCTGCTTCTCATGGCTAATACCGATAAGATAACCAATAATTTCACATTTTTGTATTTTAAAGAGTTAAAGAGCGAAAACCTGCAGTTTGTGCACACCTGAGGGTAAGAAAGGGTACGGCTTAGTGAGCAAAGATGAATGATTTAACACTTCTGACTCTTCAAATGTTCTTTTTTTTCTAGTAAAATACTTCACAACCATACTTTGGCTTCCATAAAACATAAAGCCTATCAAACCTTCTGCAAGAGTTCAAAATAAATTGTTATTATTCTCGACTGATTATTCATTGGCTATCATTTCATTTTTGGAATAACACATAATAATATAAATTGAATGAATGTTTGATGGTGTTTTCTCAAACTGCTGGGTGTTTCTCTATCCCCCTGTGGCTGGCAGCAATCCAGATAACACCTTTTAAAAAGAGATCCAAGCAATGAGGCCAAACAAATGTAAGACAGAATTTAAGAAGAAAAAACATGATGGAGGGAGACATTATAAAACATAATGTAATTCATATAAATATGTACAAAAATAAGAGACATTAAATCCATAAAACCAAAAATAAACAAATAAATAAAATGACGACATCTCATGAAGCCAAGTCTATAAAATGGGTTTTAAGGAGTGATTTCAAAGAAGTTACTGATTCTGAAAGCCTCATCTCCTCGGGCAGGTTGTTCCTAAGCCGAGCCGTTATTTACTGCCTATATGTGTCTATACATTACTGACCAAAGTCTCTTTGATGTATATTTCATGATCAGTGTCCAGATTAGTAAGCAGCATGTATGGGACTAATATCATAGCTGGCACGCTGTCTGTCTGATAGCTGGCACGAGTTAACATATTCTTAGACAGGCAAAGGATGAGGAAAGGCAAATGATGGCAAATATTTAGAGGAACTTGGAAATTTTTGCGTGCTCTATGGGAGCATTTGTCAGTGTTAATTTTCTGGAAAGAGGCATTCAAGAAATGTAAAAGGATGAATGAAGCAGCCTCTGCCAGGATCCCCTAATTATGTCCCTGGGGAAGAACATTCTTGCTACCGCCAGAGGTCACCACAGCAGAGTAAGGATGAGCCCTGGCAGGTTTCATCACAGCAGCGAGACGTGCTGCGCTGCACTTTGCTAAAGGGAGACTCGTTCTCTCAAGTCTATGTGGACACTTTGCTCAATTTATGTATGCAGTTCCTGGCGTGAAGTGTGAAAATGGCAGGTCCACTCGTACATTCTGTCACTAAATTGTCTTTATGAATTTATATAACCCACGATCACACATTAAAAATGGAGCAAGATGGATGCTAGAGGGATAGTTACGTGTCAACACAGCAAAAATATATTTCTCTCTTTGTAATCATCTCCAGAGTGTGAATACCCCTCCTGAAAACAGCCCTACATACTGGGGAATAGTGACCAAATAAAACCACTAATTAATAAGTATAATTCAAACTGAGGCACTGAACACATTTCTAGTGATTGTACTGCACTTAATTTGCCATGGGAACAAAATTAACTTAAAATAATCTAAACTGTTTGCTCAAATGAGCATAAAACTGACTTAACAAACGAATCCTTGTAGACTCTGAGTAACAGAAATGCTGCATTATGCATGATGGACAGTATGCATAGGACAAGTGGGACTGAGTGCAATAGCCAGAGTAACCAGTACTACAGTACAGTACTTTATGGAAAAGTTTGTACAGATTCACTAATGATTATTTCTCACCTTCAAAGTTGAGATCAGCTCCGTAGCGTAGAAGGATTTCAGCTGCGTACACGAGTCCCCGCTCTGCCACCCTAAACAGAGCATAGCTGATGCCCTCCACAAACACTTCTGACTGGGACTCCCGCTCCAGAAGCTGCACCAGAGAGCTACAAAGACCAGACTTATCCTCAGGGCTTCGGACTCTGAACACAAGAGTGAAGGAGAGCCGCACTGTTTTATTTAAACTGTATGAAACACCACCAGTGTTTCTGTCAAATGTCAAATGCATTCTATACTGCCAGCGGTTATTATACCATAACTTGGATACAACATACTGCTACAGATAACTGAACTTTAAAGCACCAGTGTGTAGGATTTACACGCATAAAGCGGAGAAGCTGCAGATTGAAACTATTTGAACACAGCTCAGCGTTTTAAAGGCCCTGTCTAGAGTCGGTGTTTGGTTTCTGGACTCTGTAGATAAAAAACGCTCATATAACTTTCAGGTTATTCAACAAAAAAGAAAATTATAAATATTTTATTCGGCCAATTAGGGATATAAGGAGGCTCTTAACTCACCATTCGATAAAATTCACGATACGATTTTCTCACGATTGTTTTTAACAAACTGTAAAAATGTATTTCTGAGGTAGGGGACAAACAAAACAAGGCGTATGTCCTTTTTTGGAGTGAAACTGATGTCTTTGCGCCTTGATCCATTTTTCATCTCAATACTGAATATTCCCATATTTGTATTGTCGCAGTGCTTTATGCATACTAAGGTTAAACATACTGGAAATGAAAGTGTGCACACAACCAACCAATAAAAGAACACACTGGCTTTAGTATTACCTGTCCTCTTCACCACCATCTCTCTCCTCCAGTCCAACAACACACATGACAGCATCTACCAGCGGCTGATACTCATAAATGATCCTTCTGAAGCCGTGGAGGAAAGGCATGGCTCAGTTCATCCAAGATCTGCAAAACAACAGCTAACAAACAAGAAAACACAAACAAAAAGTGTCAACGTCATGTCAGACCAGCTGGCTCTGCGTTATCTGTCCCGTTCAGCTGACATTACACTATTAACGCTATTACTAACATCAGATAGATAGCGTTACATCTGGCTGGCTGACAGTTAACTGGAAGTCATTTGTGTTATAAAGAACAGCAGTTATGTTGAATGCTCGCACTGCCGGCTAAATGCCTCAGTCGTTACTCGATCAATGATGAATTAAAGTGTTTTGAGGGGAATTATTTAAGAGAAATTAAAAGAGAAACTCACTCAGACGCCTTCAAAACAGGAAGCGTCCACCACGCCCACATCCGCCCCACGCTGTTTTCTTTCCCCTTTACAACTGTAACGAAGGTTCCGCTTCACGCTTTGTCCTTCAACTCTAGCTAATAGATTTAGAATTGTTCTTATTTTGATATTCTTATATTGACCTTTGAGCTTACCTTTGTCTGTAGTTTTTGTTGTTGTTGTTGAACTGTAAACATATATTATAATATTAAATATCATTATGTTTTACACTGCTAACTTCCCTGGATAGTATTTTGCACATTCCTGTACAACTCTTCATTCATTTATTTAAATAACAGTCATATTGTAGATATTGTTTTCAATTAAATTATTAATATGTTTCTATGTTTCTTGTTTCTTTCTGATTTTAATTTACCAAATTCCTTGTATGTGAAAACCTACAGTGAAAAGTATTGTGACAATTACTTTTTAATTGTACTTATAATAATATGAATATTTACTCAGTGGCTGTGGGGTAAAACAATGATGTTCACCTGTGTGGCTTACACCAATATGAGACATGAAAAATTCAACGGCATCTGTCAGATAGCACAAAATATTGGACCTGAGGCATATTGTCAGCTACAGCATTATACGTGCTGTAATACATCTTGGACAAAGGTTTACTCAGAAGACAGACGACTTTTAAAACACATCCCCCTCTAGACATCCCAACTGTGAACATATGCCAGACAAAATAAATGTTCCCTGTTAGCGAATAATCAAGTCAATCAGCATGTTTTTATCAGTTTTCTTTGTACAACATAATGTGTTAAATGGCTACGAATGTCAAATTTCACAGATCATAATTCACAATTCTCTTTTTTAAATCTGACATGTTCAGCCATGTGTTTGACAAACCTTTGACAATATTTCTCATTATGTGGCTTTCTTCCTGAAGTCATTGATGATTACCATTTGGAACTTTTTATTTGATGTTCTTACTGAATAAATGTGACCAACTAAATATTTTACCACCAACACACAGTTCTAAAGAATATATTTTGTCCATATGGCACATCAGTCTAAGACAGCAGCTTTCAGATGTTTTTTTTTTTTTGACAACTATGCCATTATGCTGACAGCATCTGTGCTAACAGTCGCCTTTGTCCTGTTTAGCAAAGAAACCCCTGCCGTGTCTGGTTTTGGTGACAGATGGCTCGCTTTGAGAAGCGTTGAGGAGTGTTCTCTTACAAAAGATGTAATTTTTAACACATCTGTGTGTCTGATTTTGAATACAACATATGTTAAATGATGTTAATTTTAACACAACATATGCCGTTGCTGACATACTGTATCATGTTTTGGAAAGTAATGCAAACGTCTTGCTGAGGAAGACACATCAGTTCAAACGACATCCTTTTTAAGAGTGTGAGACCGCCAGCAAAAGAACTTAAACACTTTTGGTCTGGTGGATGTGACAAATATGGGATGGTTTTGAGCGTGAAAATAAATACTGTCGAACCAAGTGAAACTCTTTGAACTGACTTCACCAAAGGACGTTCAGTAACAAGAAAAGTCGAGTATAATTTCTGTTTGCAGAGTATTTTATGAAGCTCATGCTATATTGCACTAATAAGGCGAGCAGAGATTATGTAGTGTAAAATGTGTTAATTTACGTTAGACATGTAATAAATAAAGAAGACAGGAATAACGTTAATACAATGACTGCGATTGTGTGTTATGTACAGTGTGCTGTATGATTGCTGATCAAACAGTGGCTGATTCACACTCTGTCTTTAGGTGGCAGCAGTGCAGCACAGGCTTACACTCCAGATCTCTGAGTCCGGAATCAATGGTACACATCTGTTATTATACAACACGTGCATGAGTGCACGGTTTTGCATGAAAGCAAACATCATATAAATGTAGACATAGGCATAAACGCATACAAACAGCACTCTGAGACTCAGTTTGGCATACTGAGAGCTCCTCCACTGAAGTGGAAAATAGAATTTGGTAGTTTAATCAAGGCTGGATTCCTTCTAATTCTGTCACTTTCAGGACAATTATTATTTTCGCATCCAAGTCACCCGATCAATAAAGCATTGTTCCCTGAACGGATGGCATCTTGCTCAGAATCCCTCTAATGCGGCTGAAGTCTCTTCCCAACCACACTCAATTTACCCCAGCTTTTTGAGCCATGTGCTCATGAATAATCTACTTCACCTCTCTTTTTTTTTTACAAATCTGCCAGTGATTAGTTCTTAAGTCTTTGTGCAAACACCTGTCGGGGTTCCCCGGTGAGGCGCAGTCTCCTTTTTTTCATCTCTGAAGTTAATTTGTACCTTTGCCACCCTGTGGTCACAGGAGCATACTGTTTCTTGTCAGACAACAGTAACAGTAAGTGGAAAGACACATCCAGTGAATGGACATAAAAAAAAAAGTGTATTTAAGCTGCAGGGCCTCCTGTCCAGTTCTGGGGCTCAGCATTAATGCAGGTTCTTGAGGAAGTTTACTGTGGCACAGGAACTTCAGTTTATTCAGTTATTTGTATTCTCCCTGACAAAATAGAGGGAATGCACATGTGTATATGAACTACAATGAGATGGTGTACATATGTATATTCATGGACATATATACAAATAGTCAGCTTGGAACAATAATGTGTGTTTTTTCTGCATAAAGTCTTTCTTAAAATCCTTAAAAAGGCATCTACTCTCTTTAAGAATTCCATAATCGATGACTATTCAAAGTTTAGTTTTCTAGTTTTCCTGCTGGTCACACAATGTTTCCTACTTCCATTCTCAGTGTGTGTGCGCTAGTGGCTTCAAGTTTCTGCATCACACTGGTACGAGTTGCATGGACCAGGTCCAACTGTAGGAACTGTAAGAAAAAATTATTTTTGACACTAGAAGGATGTTTTCACATTCATCTGCTGAAAGTGGAAAGTTTTTCTGTGCTCATTTAAAATTGGGGTGGGGCCTACAAGCATGATTTGGATCACATTGGCAGCATGCAACTTGTACAAGTGTGATGTAGGAACTTAAAGCCATCAGTGCATATACACTGAGAATGGACTTTACAGTGAAGTAGGACACATCTTGTGTCCAGCAGGAAAACATGAATGAAATTTGAATATTAATCTGGAAATGAAGGATTTAGGGATTAAATCAGGCACACATTATTGTTCAAAGCAGATTATTATTTGTACATGTGTCTTAATACATGTCTGGAGGTGATCTTTAAAATTCAACGCCACTAGCAAAAAATGAACTCACAAAGTCAAATACATGTCACATTGACACAGTAACTTAACCTCTCTCAATACTGTAAGTGATGAAACAGCTCACTGGGATTATAGGCATCGAAGAGTAATGGTGGTAGTTAAGAAAGCTTTGTCAAAAATATCACCCTTTGTGCTGTTTGTCCTTTTCTTTCCGTCTAATTTTGAGCTGGATTGGAGAATGAAGGTAAGGACAGAAAAAATAGGGAAGATAAGTGCAGTCCCATTCCCATACCCCTTACGAGTAAATTGGCTCTTTATTAAATTTAGCCCCCATCTATCAATACAAAGAACGGTATCGAAATTACTTTGTTGGCCACAAATCGTTGGCAACAGATTGAGCCTCTCTTGAAACAAGGCCATCATTTATCTGGTTCACATTTCCTCCTGAGGTGAAAGGAAGCAGGACAATAAGACTTTCATTTGGGTGATAGATGTGACCCCCTCAAACCTGTGATTACGAGATTACCACATGTAAAATAACAATCTATTAAACATTTAGACCTGTTGGTTCCCTTTGGATTCCCTCTATTGCTATCAAATTGCACTGTCAGGGGGAGCTTGAAGAATGGGAGTTTCCCAGCACCGAGGAGATTTACACAGCTACAAAGTACTCTGGGCTATACAAAGCTGTATAGTTTGTCCCGGGAGGGTGATGCATAAAGGAGAAGTTAATTACCATGGATACAAAGTACTTTTAAGATGTAATAAAATAGAACACACAGAGAACCCTTCAGCTCCTGAAAAAGCTGCATACACTGAGGTGAAAGGTGATAGAATACCAATGGTGAAGGTGAAGGTGAAGGCAGTGAAATGATAATAGAGTGGCAGGGCATTGTGGTTTGGTTTCCCTTAGTTCCATACTGAGAGCTGGAATTATCAGACCAGCAGGTCTGGGCCTAATATCCTTTTGTGCTGGCAGCGCATTGCCGAGTGAAGATTGTGGATGGAAATAATCAGCCCTTTTAAAGGTCAGGGGAAGTTAAGCACACCCAAAGTAGACCATGACACATTCTAGCTGATAAGAAATAACTGTCTGTATAAAGAAGAATGAGGAGAGTTCAACTTGTCCCATTTATGCTATCGTGATTGCTCACCTGTCAGTCAAAAATAACGGCACATATGCAGTCGACCCAGCTGTAACTATGAGAAACTCTGGCTCTGGCTAATGTACTTTGTAATGCATTAATAGTGTGGTCATTATAGTATTTTAGCACAGTAATACTTCAAACAACATCTGCGTAACTTGCAGAGGTGATGAGAGCTATAATAGCTTGCATAATTAAATCTGCAATAAGTTAATTTTTGGGCACTTGGGGGCAGCAGAAACGGCAAAAAAAAAATACTGACATATTGTTAGATTTTAAGTTGAAATTTACACATCAAGCAGATATGGAGCATTGAACATTAGGATTAATTTGGAGTTATGTTTCTGGCTCTTTAGGTGCTAAATGTTCACTAGCTAGTGTACAGTCCACTTTATTTCTGTCTACTGTTGATGTGGAAGTCGCTATTTGGCGAATCCAGCTGCCTCGCAAGGTCGGTTTGCTGTTGCCCGGGAACAGCTCCTTTTTTCTGGAGGTTTATTGTCCCAAAATGTAGAACGTGGTATAAAAATAGCTTTGTTCCAGTACCTATCATTCAGATGAATAAGTTGTAGCAATATGGCACAGATGTTTCTTGTTTTTACCTAAATTTTTATTCTAGTGGTTATTTATTGTGTTTAAAACAAGAATTTTTTTTTATTGATCTCTTTGTAAGTCCTGCTTTTTAGAGCCTGAGCACTTTTATATTTTATCTTTATCATTCATCATTTATCATATTTCACATTTGTTTTTATATTTTTCTCAAGAGGAATGCCTCATCTTTTACAGCAAACCATGCCTACCTGTGGGTACAAATTAAAAAAAACTTAAACCTGGAAAACCAAAACCAATGAGCTGAGTTTGTTACTATGTTCAACTTAAAGGAATAGTTTGACATTTCAGGCAGCCAGGCAACCAATGGAGGCTCCAGGAAGTTACTGCTCGCAGCCAAGACAGAGAGGGACATACCGCTCTATAAGATTTTACCCTTATATTTTTTTTATAAAGGTCAAAGAAACAAAAATATAATGTTAACCCTTTATATGCCACTCATTGAAATACTACTTTTTTCTTTTTGTATCACTTTTTTAAAAGGTTAGTTTTAGGCAGCAAATACAAAGACCATGAAAGAAGTGTGCCATCATATGTTCACATCGCCGGTGTAATTGGTGAGCTAGGTGGATTTTTCTAACAATCGGACAGAACCGGGCTAGCTGTTTCCTCCCGTTTGTAGTCTTTGCACTAAGCTAAGCTAACTGACTGCTATTTGTACCTTCATATTTAATGGAACAGATGAGAGTTGTATCACTATGTTTTTCTAACTATTCACAATGAAGCTATATGTGTTTCCCAAATAGTCAGACTATTCCTAATGTAAAAATTGTGGTTACAGCCACTTTAAAGAACCTGTCTCACTCTATTCCCAGAGTTTCTGTCTTGTTATGGAAAGGGACTGATTGCTTTCAGTAGAGTTTGGGCAGCAAAACAAAGGACACATCATTTGGGACTGGTGACTTACAGCACTGTAGGCTATAGGAAGGTGACTCTTTGTGTTCCCTCTGGGCATCAGTCTTGAAAACAGAGTGACGCCCCAGAGAGGCTGATAAGTAAATACAGTTTTAATGGGCTGTGAATGGCTGGCGGTAATCTGCGCTGGCTGGGAGTGGGCAGGGCACAGAGGGCGACAGGGCATTCTGCAGCGGTTATTATTAATGCTATCATAGATCAGATAGACCAGGGGAGGAGAATGAAAGGTGGTGATGAATTTGGGCCTCCTGTCTACCGACTGACTGGAGGACAAGCTACTGAGGCTGGTTAAGGTCATGGATGAAGGATACCACCCAAAAGAAGACACAAGGGACGATTCATTATGTATAATATAGAGGATAGGATGGCATACACCCCAGGGAGCTGCTGAAGGTCATGGGGCGGCAATAAGAAACTTCAAAAACACAACCTCTAGTGTGTTTGAATATCCCACAAAAGCTCCAAATCCCATATATATAGTTTTTAATATTCTTGACAGAAAATGTGTACCCTTGCAGGAAAAACTGCCAAACATTCCAAAGTAAAATATGGTGATAGGTGTCTGAAAGTGGAAATACAGTTTGTTCTATCTTCATGCGTCTGACATTTCAGTCTTCTGTGTATTTTCAAGGTATGAAAGCTTCCAGATCTTTTCTAAGACATCAAAGACTCGAGACCTTTCTCCAGACATCAAAGTCTTAAGACCTGTCCTCGGAGAGGTCTGTACATCTAAACGCCACATCTGTCAAGACACAATCGCTTCTATTCTCAAGATATCTCTTTAAATATTGCCTACAACTGCTCTGCCTGTTTTTATATCCCCCACATTTCCAAATCTAATGTGTCTTATCGTCTTCAGGAGGGAGATGGATGGCGTGCAAGTTTTTACAGCAGCCAATGTGTCTGTAATTTAACCTGGGAAATGGACTTACCATGTGCAGAACTGAGAGGAGTTGAGCTACTTTTTTTAATGACTTGCAGCTACAGACGGTGTAACCTAAGCCACTTGGGCTCTGCTGGTGCTCTCCCTGATTTCCAGCAGTTGAATGGACCTCAGTGTAGCATGGGCTTCAGGGGATTTGATTGAGAGTCGGGCTCTAGACGGGGCTACTTTTGGATGGCTACCAGCCTTTTGTGTGAGTGATGTTCCAGCCCACCATTACAGCTTGGGAAGTGACTGCTCTACATCAACATTTATCCCCCCACCTAATGCTTTTTGCAGCTGTACAGGAGTGCATTTGTTTCCACGATCAAATTGCACACATTTAGGAGGAAGCCAGAACTCGGTACCACAAGGAGAAAAATGGAATTGAGGTCAACCAGAAAAGATGTCTTAAAATTAGGACAAATGCTGTGGCTGTAACCAGATTTAGTGGCCAAATACATTTCAGATAGACTCTTACCTTTGAAAACATCATTCATGTTCTGGGCAATTTCTCTGTTAGCTATGCCTTTTTAGGCACAATTTCAAAGTACAGATTGTGATGATACTGATGACTGTACATACAGTATACAATATTGACAGAAAGTAGATACGTTCAGTTTCTCACTTATTCACAGACCCAGTGCAGATATCTAGTGTTTTGCTTTTTAATCTATATTTATATTTTTATTCTTATTATCATCCTGGTTTGGTTCTGTACTCTTACCTGTACCTCTCTCGTGTTTCATTCTCTTCTGCTGTTGCTGCTGTGCCACCTGAATTTGCCATCAAGGACCAATAAAGGTTTATCTTATCATATTTTACCTTGCCTTATTATACCTGACAGTTTTCTCAGTTGTTACACATATGTGATGTGATGTGATGTGATGTACAGCCTGAAAGCTACAAAAATCAATATGCATATAATTAAAATGTATAAATGTTATGCTATGGCTGCAGCAGTGTGTGGTGTGCTTATAGTCAGACCATGCATTTATGTCTCTACTTTAAAGCTGCAAGTCCATTAGTATTTAACAAACTATTTTGATAATCGAAAAAAAAAATTGCATTTTCAAGAAAAAATTAAAAAATTCTCTGATTTCAGCTTTTCAAATGTGAATATTTTTTAGTTTCTATATCACCGTAAACTGAATATCTTTGGGTTGTGGACAAAACAAGACATTTGAGGATGTCACCTGGGGTTCTTTTAAATTTTTTCTAACATTTTATAGACCACACAACTACAACAATTAATCAAGAAAATGATCAACAGATTAATTGATAATGAATATAATCGTTAGTTGCAGCCCTGCTCCACGTAAAGTTATTTTCCATTAGAACAATTCTAGTTTGAAAATTACGTTAATGTCCTCGGTCTGCACTTCGTTTTTAATTAATAAACATTGCCTTCTGCTGTAAAATCATACCAAGTATTAATTACATTCATTACCATATCCAAACAGCACGAGTATTAAAAATACAAACCAAACTTAGGTCCTCACCTCACACTGATCACAGCGTGGCGAACAAGCACAGCACTGAAACAAATCCTCATAAAAAGAATGATTAGACTGGTGGGTGACTCATCTGATATTTCTGTATTTAGTCAGTCTTTCTTTATCTTTTCTACACAACACCATCTGGTCTGCATAGAAAAAAAATCTGCTGTGTAGCTCACGGTTGAATCAATTACCAGTTTACGGTAATAAACTATATTTCATTTCATTTTCTGAGCTGAAATTGTTTCAGTTCTGATGAATTCATCAGCAGCAACAATTATATTTTGGAGTCCTGACAAACTAAGAAAATGCAAGCATTATTATAGTAACCATAAATTCATGTAATGCTGACATGTGTGGCCAAAGAGCCATACAGGTTGCTGATGGCAGTATTACCCATGTTTATTGGCAGGGGTGGATCTGGAGGGATGGAAGCTGCCACCCCTAAAAAATGCCTGGCAAACCCAGTTGCCACCACAGTTTGGTGTCAAATTCTGTCAAATTCAACACATTGATTTATATTAATTTCAAAACCAACTTGTTAAAAAAAATGAACAGGAGCAAAGTGCAGAATTTAGTGGAATCTTGCAATGAAGTTGCAGATTGCAACCAGTTGAATACAGCTCATTTTCTTCATGTAGTAGGAACCTAGAGCCGGAATTTAGTTTGTCCAACCCAGGCTCCAGTAGAAACATGGCGGTTCAACGTGGCAGACTCCATAGAAGAGGACCCGCTCCCTCTGTAGATAAAAACGACTAATTCTAACGTAAGAAACACAAAATGATTCTTATTTACAGGTGATTATACACTAATAAAAACATAATATTATATTCCATTACTGCCAATAGATCCCCCTAAATGTTACACACTGGACCTTTAAGTTCAATGAAAAAATACATGTAGTTTTTGAAAAAAAGAAGAAAACTACCTTTGGATATTTCTACTCAATAGTTTACTTGTGCCACAATAATATAGTGTTTTCGAGTTCAATTAGCTTCACTTGGGGGCTTTTCCAAGCAAATATTAATATATGTGACTGCAATTAAATCAGCAAATATGTCTGCCACCCCTTAAAGCCTGCATGCTTCCTCCATATTTCTCCCCTGCTAGTTCGACAATATATTACTTTATGAAAAGAGCTTGTAATATTCAGGTACAGGCTGCTAGGACATACCAGAAGGTTGTCATCCACATAACGCATGCTGAGACAGAGCATATGTCCCTCAATAAAAATGATTGTGGGAAATAAAATGAGTTTCAGTAGAAATGGTCTGAAAATGCAAGGGCAAACTCAGTGAGCACCACAGCAGAACATACTGCAGTGACTGACTGCGTCTCTCTCCGGGTAACATGACTCCACATGTCAGCCGTCAGTCACTTTAATCACCGATTTCTAATTTCATCTTGTCACAGTGTTAACTGTGTTGCTTTCTGCCCTCCAAATCCACATCCGAGCAGCTCTGTTCAGTTCAGTTCTCATGCCACACGGGGTCACTAGTGCCTGCTGAGTGGCGCAGTCATGCAATCAATTGGACATGTCCGATAACAACTTTTAAAGTCATTCTTTTTGTGCACAAAGGGGCAGCGCTGTCTGTGGGAAACTATAATATAGCCTTTAGTGAGGAGGCAAAGATATGAGTTTGGTAAAAAAAAAGTCCTAGCTGAAGAGCTGTAGTTAAGCAGGAAATGCCTTTGGGTTGGGGTGGATTCAGCTGGTCAGAAGTGTTCTATATAAACGCTTGTGTTTACTCTCACCGTCACCTGTGAAGAACGGTGTGTTGCTGGAGCGCCACACGCTTCCCGATGTGCGCCAGTGCCGGTTCTGTCACCGCTACAGGCTTCCTTCTCCTCTGCCTCTCTCGACGCGCATTGGACGGCTGACAGTGCGTAAGCTCCACTGAAACTGTAGCCCACAGCCTGTCTACATAAACATCGAAAGATGAGGGCTTGAAACCGGACTTCCGCGCAATATTTGATCCACTCTGTGCCAAAGTCTAATTAGGCAGCAGAACATTTGGCTCCGGGTAGCGGGGGCTCTGCGCGCTCCGCTGTGGCTGCTGCGTGCTGCTGGAGTTGCGCTCAGGACTACCTGGGTGTGGATGTATGCTGACCTATGTTTTACTTTATATATTTACCACACATGATGCCGGGCTGGAGCTGCTTCCATCCGTCCCCAAGAGTCGGACTCTACCCTCTGCACAGCAGCCAACTTCAGGAGCCCGGTGATGCGGAGGATACAGAGCAGACAAACTGACCAACAAGGGACTGAAAGGGATTGAAAGCGTTTTCTATTTGGCTGTCTTTTTCGAATCTTTTGTTTTTTTGGAGAAAATAGTTTTATAGTCATTGAGGGAATCTCTGTGATGATGTATCTGATTAGACGTTTCACCCTGGGTTCAAACATTTCCCAGCCGGGTTCTCTCGTCCAAAAATGCTCCAAAGAGTGATGCAAAGCTGCGCGCAAGTTCCTTCTATCCAGCTGCTGAATTTTGCAGACACAAACAAGTAGATGAGACACTAGTGAGGAGGCTTTTAAAATAGTTTTTTCACCCGCACTACGATTTTTCTAGCGTTTGCAAATGACTGGATGAGGCGTGACATTTTTACCAGAAAATGCGCTTTTTCATATTTTACTAACGATGCTGCAAGTAGGATTTTTTCCTTTGAATTAAGCCATTTCGGCTTCCACACCAATTTTGGGGGGATTCTTGTTTTCCTAAAGGCTCCAAGAAACATGTTGCATATCCTTGCGCTTCAGTCGGTGGTGTTACTTTTTGGAGGTAAGCACAATTCCAGCCCATTTGCCAATGTGTCTTTTAGTTTCAACTGAGGAAATGTGTTTTTCTTACAAAGAATATGCGGCCAGACATAAGAAGAAGAAGTTGAATAGAAACTGCAGCCGACATATAGGATGAGTTCCAGCGTGGCTTTGCCAGGTATCAGGAACAAATCCTACCTGAGAAACAGAGGGAAGCAGGGCAGTATAGAGCCTCTGAGTCACTGCTGTGAGGATGTCAATCTGCTCCAATATATCTTAATATATTTGCCACAATCTTATTTAATTAAGTTATCCTCCAGGACAACAATTAGAGTTGATATCTGCTCAGTTACTGTATACATTATTCATTATGGTCAATGTCTTTGCACACCCAGAGCAGCTCTGGCCTTAAAAAACATTTATCTCATGAATATTTCAACATGACAGGGTTTCTCTTGTAAGACAAAGCATTGGGGCTTTATTACCTCTTGGCTTGTCATCTTATTGCATCAAAATTTCATCTCAAAGCCCGTAATTATTTTATGGGAAAAGTTACAGAGACCTGCAGTGGAGAGAGGGCTTCAGATCACAACATGACAATCACTGCACCTTGTAAAGACATATCTGCACCTTTTCTCTGTCTTCATGTGCTCTCGCTGAAACAATGATCATTTTCATTTTCTATGCACATGACATTGCGTCAGTCATTTAGTGGCACAGGGAGGAAAGCAGCATCTACTGTGGCTGCCCTGCCAGAATGTGCATATCTGAGGACGGCTAGTGGTCTGGCTAATGAATCCCTTTTGTCTTGTGGGAAAAGGGTTTAACCTAAAATGCAGTTTGGAAAATGTATCCTGCCCACTATTGGGAAAATTTTCTCTGGATAATACCTGGCTTTAGCTGCGTTCTATTTCAATCAGTTGGAACTTAAGTTATGTCTTTAAGTTAAAGTTATGTTAAAAAACATTTGTTCAGCTTTGCAGCTACATATAGTCTATTTAACATCAACTGCAAGGAAAAACATCCTTCTTATTCAGTGTCTGTGCCTTGTTTGCCTTTATTTTGCACCGAGACCAACAATCATCATCTAATTGTATTTGTGTATACAGCCAATCATTCCTCAGACACAATAAAATAAAAGAAACACGAACACTGATTCCCCACAGACGTAAAGGACAAGCATTTCAAGAGAGTCACCGCTAAACTCCCTCTAACTGCATCTCATGCAGACACCTTGATGATGCTCCTTTCTCAGAGCTCAAAGGGATGACTCTCATTTGACAGCGCCTCTGTTGTGAGCTCTGACTCACTGGCTTGAAGTGTACGGTAATGATGTTTGCCATATGCCAAGGCCTTCTCAGTAACCATACACAGTATGATGCTAATTGAGCATTGTGTGTCATAAAGCTGCAGGACACAGCCTCTCTCTGTGAATAGTGATGAAAATTGATAACACACTCCAGGAAATGAGAGGATCAGATCCATGCTAGGAAAATGCCTGCACAGCATAATGAAGCCATAATTAGGGAGGGGAATCTTCTGGTATTCTATGACTATATCTATTGTTTGGAGAAGCAGAAATATCATCAGGGCAGAGAGTTCAGTTTTGCCTAAAATTCTGCTGAGTATAATGTCATTGTGGTAAAGTGAAAATAAAGACAACTGGCCTTATTTCTTATATTTTCAAAAGGCTGTCCTCTCTATTAATGGAAGCCGCTAGGTGTGTTCCAGGGAGACACCTCGCTGGGATTCCTGGGAGGAATATCTAATCTTCCCTCCCTTCGACTTATCCTTGAGCTTAACGAGATCCAAAAGGGATCAAGCAAGGATAGCCTTCAGTCTACATCTTTAAGTACTAAGCACATAGCCCATGCTGTCTCTTGTCTCCGCGATGTGTCTGTCCTCATGCCTCTATATCCCTCTCGGGGGATTCGGCTCGTCCTGTAGGATTTTTTATAATGTTTTTTTGGAACACCAACATGTTATTAACCCCGCAGAGATGCTTAGGCTCTTTCTCAGCGGAGAGTTTTTATCTGTAATTGTCTTCAGGAAGATCCACTGCTGTGGTCCCGCGCCCCAGTGCTGTGGCACACATCCAGCTCCTCTTCTTTTGCCCCTGGCAGTCCTTTAAGCCTTGCGACTCATGTCCTTGAGCAAGCAAGAACCAAGAAATGAGAGAGAGGAGCAACACACTGCATGCGCGGAGAATGGTGTGTTTTTAAAACTTGCTGGAATAACTGAAAAATGGCTCAGATCAGTGAGGTTATCTATTAACTGAGTTCAGTTTGAAAAACATGTTAACTTCCAGCTGAGAAAGCACACAACAGTGGCAGACTTATTGTGTTATAAATGGCTGTAGAATGTGTGTGTTGTCATATGACAGCCTCTTTGGTTCGGTGTCAAATTGAAATTAAACTGCAGCTGTATGGTTTTTGTAGAATTAAAGACAATCAGCAGTTAACCAAGAGGGCGGATTTCATCATCAGTGGATATTTTCATATTTTCGTCATTCCACTGGAAGATTTTGAGTCCAGGAAACCTCATTGAGACCTTCTAATCTTAAATTCTGTTTCAAACCTTTGACAGCTCATCAATTATCAGGCGCACATCGTTAAGGTTTAAATGAGTCTCTGTCTTAAGTGAGCTTGCGTTGGATAAAGACCTGTAATGTAATTTTGCTGGTTTGTTGCTGTTAACTCAGTTATGGTGTTTATTTATGGATCAGAGAGCTTGAAGAGAACAGAAGAAATCCCTGGCTCGGTGGTATTTTTACCAAGGCTATCTTACAGCTGCGCTTTGAGCACACTGTGGTGCACTACTGAGATTTGTGACGAGGACACTGATAAAAAGAGGCAGATTTTTCCCTTCTCTCAAATCCAATTTGGCATGACTTAGGTGTTCTCCGTAGTTTCTCTTCATGGAAGGAGAAAGGGCAAGAAAATCACACAGTAGCAGCACGATGCAAGCTGGGTTTGAACTTCTCTGCAGTGCAATTACGCCATAGGTTTGTAAGTCAAAGTGTTCACCTTTGTTTGTTTAATGGCCATTTTATGAAACTTGCTGAGTGGGTGGACTCCCTTGTGCTGCTCTTCATGCTGATTATACTTAAAGTGCGTGTGGGAGGCATACATTGTAGCTTTGCAGTCACTGAATGAAAAGAGGGTTTTTGCCCCCATAAATTCATACATCATCAGTGTAATGTGCTGTAATATTTCCACAAAGCACAACTGCCCTGTGTTAATTGACTCTTTATAACTGTCGTGATCTCACATTCAATTTAATCAAATTTCATGATTAGAGAAGGTGAATGGAGGAAATCTGTGTAAAAGCTTTAAAGGGAGGGGTTGTCTTTAATGTGCCAGTTGGGGGGGGGGGGGTTGTAATACTTGACAAACATTGCTGCATGCCCAGGGCTTGCTTGGTGATCATCATTGGGATTGTTGTGGGGTCTGGAACAGAGGCACTTCCTCCTCATAAATCTATCGGGCGGGGAGTTCACAGCCAGACTGGGTCAGCTCCAGCTCCACTGCCCTGGGCTGTCGGAACTTGGTTGCAACAGGAGGAAAATGACTCCCGCCTCATACCTTAATGTATAGAAATGAATTCAGGGCCTGCAGGCGGCAAGGGCAATGGGGAGATGGGTTGTGACAGGAGAGAAACGGATGGTGTGGGTGAATGTGAAAGAGTTGATGTGTCGTGGGGTGTGGCTGTGCAGAGGAGGGTAAAAAGTGGCGAGTGCTAAAAGCGAACCGACCGTTGCCTCGTGGTGAAGGTGTGTCGGAAAGTGTGTGGCGGACACAAGACGGGGTGTGGTGTCTGTCCGAGGTGGTGCAGCGGCGAAAGTGTGCATTCGTCAGTGGGAGGTGCACGGGGTGGGCGTCAGGGGGCCGACATCGCACGGGTGAGAAGGGGCGAGGGCGGGGACCAGGGGTGAGGCGCACAACAGCATACGGGGGAGCGCCCCGCCCCGGTGTAAAGATCAGAGGCGGGAATTTTTTTAGCAAAGGAGAAACGTGGCCACGGTGGTAGGCAGGGATGTGTGTGAATGCGAAAAACAACGGCTGAGGTGGCAAACTCGGCACAAACAGCAGGGCACAGGAGAGGCGCAAACATGCACACGGAGGAACAAGAAGAAACACGGAGGGGGGCAGCAGATTGTAGATTGGTCGCGACGAGACATAAAGGCACAATATACAACAACGAACTGCGTACGTATGTGTGTTATAAACTTAGAGCTAAAAAGGAATGTAAAAGATATTGTATATGGTAAAGTGCGAAGCAAGACGAAAACGAAGATCGGCGGGAGTGGGCTGTGGACAACTGTGGCGCCGCCAGGCCAAGCTGGCCTCAGGGTGTAGCCATTTTAGAACAGAACATCCTGACAACTGGGCTCGCATCAGACTATGGCATGCTGACAGAGTCTAGAAGACTTGGTATACTTGAAGCCATGTAGGTACCCACACAACACGGCACGAATGCGACATGCGCACCGCACACAACCGGCGCCCGCAGACGGCAGCGTGGAGTCATCAGCGAGCGGCATGCTCGCCTCCTCGGGCATCCGTAGCGAGCGCATGGGGTGCAGAGGGCTGGCCCAAAGGCCACCGGGCAGCAGCGAAGGAGGGGGTGAAGGCGGTCACGCAGAGCCGAGCCAGAGGAGGGAGGCACGGCGCGGGAGTCCCGCGCCGCCACCGGATGTGTTCAAGGAAAAACCGAACGCCACAGCCTAACGAGAATATCCGGAGGCTGGCAGGCACAGCCTAACCAGGATAAGAGTGTTTCTGTTTTTGCTGACGTTTGTTTTTGTTTTACTTAGGAATATATGACCATAGAATGGCGGTTGGTCCCTGGATCTCCAGCCCGACAATCACTTTTGGTCAGGTGTCCATGACTGGACAGGCAACAGGCCGATGAGATGGTAAACTTCGACGTCATGATACTTTAAGAAGGTTTTAATTTAAGATAATGTTGTCCGGGGACCTGCTGGGGGCGCTAGAGAAGGATAAGCTATGGAGCGCCGGCTCAAGAGCACTTTATGTGTATATGTGTTGTATGCAAAGAGCTGATTAGTCACGGAATTAGGATGCGCCAATACACTGGCCGAGAGAAACTCACGCGACAACAAGAAAATGCACCTACTTTATTTATCCCAGCAATAAGAGCGTGCATCACCGTCATATTGCAATCGACTGGGCTTTGATAACCAGGTCGCGGTACGACAGCACAGGGGAAGGGGTCCCACCGGTTCTAACGAGAACCCAGAGCGGGAGACTGGGAGAGACGGAACCGACCGAAGGGCAAAAAATATAAGAGAAGGGCCGGGAAGTAGCCTGTGAACAGTCTGTGTGTGTCTTCCGAAGGAGATCAACAGACTGGCGGAAAGGACAGGAAGCCACAGCAAATTCTCAAGGGCGGGCGTCCCCGGAGAGGAGCGGGGACGCGGGAAGGGGCCACCGCCGGGGGCACAGGAGCCAGGCGCAAGCCGGCCAGACGGGACGGACGCGAAGGAGGGCCTGTGCGAGATGACCAATGATACGCCGGACGCGGAAACGGCCGCTATTCGCAGGAAAATGGTCTGTGCGAAGGCCCAGGGCGAGGAGGAACGGACGAGGGTCCGGTCTGGGAGAGACAAGGAAGGGCCTACGGGTGATCTGGCCCGGTGTGTGGCGGCTGGGGGCGACATGCGGGGGCCGGGAAGAGGAAAGTCCAAGCGACAGCGGATGACTCCCCCCGCGCCACCCTTTCACCATTCTACCTCATCCGAGGACGGAACAAAGGGGGAGCCAACGGTGCGCGGCCATAAGGAAAGGCGGCGGGGAACACAACGGCGGCGCCCACCCTCACAGACCTGTGAGGCCTGACAGCCAGAACGCGGAGAGAGGCGGGAGGCCAGGCATTTCTTTCCTTTAAACTAGAAGCGGGCCCAGGAAACCCCCCCCGCGGCAGGGGACGCGCGTGAGAGGGAAACCCACGGCGGGTGCGGGAAAAGGCATTGGGCACGGTCCCGCGGTGTATCTATATTTTGAAACAATGGCGTACAATGTTACCAGGGACACCGAAGGGCCCTCTGCGATCAACAAGGAAAAGAATGGTGTGGCACGATATCAATTAAAATCGTAGAATAGGGTCCCGCCACCGGGGGAAGGTCCCAAGGCGAAAAGCCGAGGAGAAACACGCCAGACCACAAAAAGACCACCAGACAAATACCGATCCCGGGACAAAGAATAAAAGAATATGTCTGGTCGTTGTGTTAAAGGTACTTGGCAAGACAGGAATGACAAGTGCCGCAGGAGACCGAGGGCGGTAGCCCGAGAGTTTCTGGCGGTAAAAGCCAAACAGTCCAAAAAGTGCCGGACAGGACAGCCATGTCCCGTTCTGGCCTTCACCTCACAATGCAATTTCCAATGGCGAGGAGATGGTTGGAGGGTTCGGAGGGGAAAAGAGTATGTCTCTGTGCAAGGAAGCGCTCTGTGAAACAAGGAATCAAGGAATGGCAACCCCGGCCCCTCCCGCGCGCGCCCGCGAAGCCACAGGGAACCTCCGCCGCGGGGCGGTCCCCCAATTTGCCAAGAGGCAAGCACAGGAGGTGTGCAAGAGATGAAAAAGATAACTCCAAAAGGGCAGGCAGGTGTGGTGACGAACGTTGGGATGAATTAAAAAAGCACCACAGGGGCGTGGGGGAGTAAAGAAGGAAGGCCCCGCAGCCCGCCCGCCCACCTGCGCCCGGTATAGTTCCGTGTGTCCTGCGGGGGTGGCCAAGCCACTGGTGGGGGGTACAGCTGGGGGGTATGCACGCGGGTAGCGGGAGGCTCTATGCCCCCATTAATCATCCGAGAAGAGTGCTGGCCTGTGGTGAACGGGGGCATGCCCGCATATGGACTACGCAACAAAGACTGCAATATTGTTGTGTTTGGGCGACCCGGCAAACGGTTGGGGTGTAGTTCTGAGAGTCTATAGGATAAGAACACATCCGCCAGTGGCAGAGAGCAAACTGAGAAAACAAAAGGTTACGGTGCCGGAACTAGGGGGTAACGATGTATTTGTATGTGAAGGGTGTGAGCGTCAAGGGAGGGCCATTTGGGTGGTGCCTTGTTAATATCCTGGTGCGGCGCAAGGGGCGTAAGGCAGATGCTGTTTGAATTTTCAGAGGACACAACAAAGAAGCGGCAGAGACCGGCAAGGAGTCGGGACAGGTACATGAGGGGCAAGGCCCAGGACGGTGGGCGAGAGCAGAGGAGTGTGGAAACAGGAGGCGGGCGGCCGCGGAGAGTTTCAGAGGGGTGGGCGCGGGCACTGGAGGAAGGCGGAACAGGCAGCACCGGAAACCCGCGGCCAGAAGGGAAAACCGAAGTATTGATGATGCCCTAGAGAGAGCAGTGGTCACGTGGTCGGGTGGGGATAGGTAACCGACACGGAGGGGCGGCGGGAGGGGTCGGGAACTAAGACGGACCCAAACGGAGGGTCGGTGTGGGCGCACGACAGCGGCAGGGAATCAGCAAACAACCGTCACGAAGCGGTCAGGAGAAGGAAGATGGTTAGGTGAGAGGGACAATGTATGCCGCGGACACGCTAGCGAAATCTAAGTAGTTAACTTGTCAAGAAGGGAAGCAAAGACCCAGCATATGATGTATGATCAGCTCGATACCTTCCAAACCAAAATAAACCGAAAGAATGAATGTAATAAATCGCGGGGGAATGTAACCAGCACGTACTTATATTTTTAAATGAGGAAAAAGAAAGGACGGGAGGAAATTGTACAACAGGAAGGGGAGGGGCATTTTGGGGGCCAGCAGCGCGGCGGGACATGTTTCCATTTAGCATAAATCCTTTCTTTCATGTGTTTCTCTATGACTTTCATATCTATTATGTCAATTATTTCTCGCGCCTGTACTTGTCGGTTCTCTTATGGTTAACTCTGATGCATAATGGCACTATATCAAACTTGGAGCTAATGTTCAGCTGCGTCGGTGTGTGGACTCCCGTTACCCGCATGGAGGGGATTTCCATTATTCCACTTATTATCAAAGCATTATCATATCAATCACAATGAATTTTTGCCCCAAACCACCAAACTCCTCTAATCATAAATAAACCAACTTTTACTCAATTAAAATATTATTATCCACTCTATTATGAATTTTGGTAATCAAGTTAATTGACCAAAACAAAATTAACAAACTTTACTTACAAAAAACCTATTCTTTAAAATTTGTTCATGCAACCCTTTCAAAAATTTTTTCTTCCAAAAACCTCTATCACTTCATCCTTTCCATTCACTAATCTTTTTATTTTTCTTGTATACTATCTCAAATAGCACACATTTTTATTATCCCTTTACTACATTCTATAGAAATCTTGTTATAAACTACTTCTACTAACCACCTTAATTCATCCAAATTATATTTACTATATTCAAGCCTAATCTAAAAATCTTCTCTTTTTAATCACGTTTTCTCATTCCCAAATCCTTGGCTCAAAACAGTTTCCCCAACTCATCCCCATGTTATTTCCACAACATTTTTCTCCCAAATCTCACTTTTAAATTAATCCTGTTTTAAAATATCCCCACCCTGATTCCATATTTCCTTCTATTCTCTAACTTCTCTAATCCTCATAAATTAAACCACCATGAAACTTATTAAGCATCAACCAATACCATTCCAAATTTACACTTACATTCTTTATCCATACTTCAATCTCACTTAAACAATTATACTCCCATTTAAACCCCTTAACTATTCTCGCCCCCGTGGTATAGAGGTTGGGGTCTATTGGAGATCATTTTTCAAATTTGTTTTAAAAATCACCATATTTTAATATTGTATATTAACAACAACGTATACGCTCAATCTACAACATTCCTTTTCCTATTTAACTTCAGTAATGACTAAACTTTCCATTAAATTACTAAAATATAATAAATATCCTACTTAATTATTAAAATCCCTCCCTACTCTTTTAATACTCATCCTCATTTCTTTATAATTTCTACAAAAACCATACATCTCATTTTGAATTTCAATTTTTACATTATCTGAACTGTAATTCACGTCCTATACCAATTTGTGTGTGTTATTCTTAACAACTTATATCATTTAACGTTGTCCATTTGAAATCCCA
>NW_023339718.1:3917485-3927299 GCF_004916995.1 Morone saxatilis
CCATTAGGAGCACTAGGAGGTGCCAGATGAACCCGATTTTTTCACAGATTATCTGTACTACTGTCAGGATGTAGTGAACGTTCTCAACAAATATGACATATATTTTTATAAAAATGACCTACTGCAGCTTTAATATACGATAATAACATTGTTGATGCTGTGAATATTAGATATATTGGTTCACCAGGTTGAAGTTTAAATTTGCTGTATCTTAGTACTTTTGTCAGTTTCAGTTAATACCTCCCTCAGTGATTATCACTGATCTGTTAAACAGGTAGATGGTGTCACTGCACGTAATCAAATACTAACCATAATATCAAAAATAGAAGTAATGCAAAAATAAAAATAAGAAAAACTAAAACAAAACAAAAAGAATAAGTAAGCAACTGTGTATTTCAAGAGACAAGTGTTCTTGGAAAACCATCTAATGGTCATAATGAGACAATCATTTTGATACTGTATGGAGTAAAAAGATCTGTCTTGGGGTCCCCCTCAGAAGAAATTCCTTTCCTGCTATTCTAACATATTTTAAAATTCATGAACACATGGGTCAGTGTATGGGTAAACATTTTGCAAACACTCTCACAATCGACAGTGATATAGCCTACAATCATATTACATTCTAGTTTTTCCACTTTTGAATACATTCGAAGATAATAAAATAGAGAGACAGCACATCATTTGACACTGATTGTACCCACAACAGCCGAGCAACAGACTCTGATGGAGTACAGTAACACCACTTGGACAAACCACACACAGAACTATAGTACAATGTATCAATGTCTCAATCTAGGACAGGAAGTAATGATAATGGCAATTTGTTAAGTCTAGTAATAACTAATTACATGATAATATCAGATGGCAGTGTGTGGTTCTAATAGCGTTTTTTAATATATATATTAATATATTGGGGGTGGGGGGGTGGCATTTTGAGTGTATATGAATAATGAGGGGGAACGTGTGCTCCCCAGTATATATTAATGTGACCAGAATTATTATCGTAATTTTTCATTAGTTTTTATTTTTACTTTGTTTCAATTAGTTTTCCTGAGTGGGTTTGGGTCATCTCATCCTTTAAGTTTAGTTCTAGTTACCTATAATAGCCTTGAATCGTACAGTTAAATGTGTTCAATATAACATAGGTCAATATTTCCTGTTGCAACATGTTTCTGGCTTTTTGGCTGATATGCAGTGAGGGTCTGCTGAACAGGGAAAACTGTCACTTAAGGAGTCCTGGTGACCCAGAAACAACTGTGCTCCCATCAGGCCAACAGGGTCACTGATGAATCCTACATGAAGTGTGAGAGTAACACGAGACAGGAAGAATCAGCAGCTCAAATTGGCTGTAATGAAACCTGACTGCTCATCCGCACACTGTAGGCCCACTGATCCATTCTTTCTGGAAGATTTTCAGAGGAAATAACACGACCCTACTGCAGCCAATCAGCGGGCTGGATGCTCGTGAGCCCTCCCTCACTGAGTCATATGCCGAACAGATGTCAAGCTAAAACAAGTGACTGCGCCAAAACCGGAATTTAATGGAATGCGCCCTTCAAAATTAAAGCATAGGATTTCAGGCGACAATCAATCCCTATACAAACTGAAAGACCCTGCATCTAATATCATCAATGCCACATCAGTTAAAGTGAAGACTGATACTTAATAAGCATTGTTACTTAAATAATGAGTTAAATTCGTCAATATTGGTTAGATTACGTTTAAGATTGATTTCAAACATGTATAAATATATGAATACAAAAGTAAAAAGATAACAGATTAGAATCTTTCGTTATTTTAGGAATCATTCATCTTTTGTTATTTTTTACTTTGTTAAAGGAGCATAAAGGGGGACTAGCATAGAAACTGTCACGTGACAAATTTATTTTGAAGGCTTGATAAGTAACTTCCTCTTTACGCCTGTTGCATTTTTGTGATTGACGCATCACTCTCGGTTCTTTCCAGGTTAGACCTGCTGCTGCTGGGCGACCATCTATTACAGTGGGGAATTATTTTTGTCTGTGTTTTATTTCTGGAGTGCAGATATTTATTTAAGTGTAGTTTTGAAGGATTTGTTGTATTTATTTGTTTACCAAGATGGGTTGCGCTGGATTCACCTGCTCCAAACACTCCCTGTGCGCGCTCAACATCCTCTATGTAGTGAGTATGGATGTACCATATGGATGATTGTACTGGCGTTTTTATCTACAGACACTTGTTTTATTCATCCTGTGAGTGTGTAAATATAGTGTAGGAAACCTGCTGCTGTAAACAACACACCGATGAGGTCAATAATCAATTATTCACTGCTGTGCCGCGATCAGATGCTCTACTGGATCCATCCGATAAAAACAAATTAGAAATAGCTTTTTAAGGTCTCTTTTTAGAGGAAATGTTTGCTTCTAAAGCTTTACATGTTATTTTCTTCCATTTTATGGCAGTACGGACGTTTGCCTGCAGCCTCTGATAGCTCTTATCATCTGCTTTCTCAACTTGAACTATAGACCTGTGTGTATATGACCCCTCCAGGTTCCAACAAGCAGAGTACACCTGCTGCAGAAACGACCGGAACCCTGGTTCCGAGATATTTATGGGGTGTCCAGAGGATGGCTTTAAGGGATGGCAGAAATATATGCTGATTTAATCTGAAACATTCACATATATCAATATTTGCTTGGAAAACCACCCAAATGAATATATTCAAACTCAAAAACATTATTGTGGCACATTAGTAAAGCATTGAATCGAAATATATAAAGGTGGCATTACAAATTAATATATTGTTTTATTTCCACAAACTTTTTTCATTGAATTTAAGACTATCTTTGAGTCTAAACTGTGGCCATGACAAGTCTTTTAATTTTTTAATTAATCTAAATGAATGTGTTAAATTTGACAGCATTTTCTACCAAACTGGGGTGGCAGCTGTGGTGGGCAGGCTTTTTTATTTTCATGCCACCCCTCTAGCTCTCTCTCTCCTAGTTAGTGTGGAGGAGATTTGTTAATAACTGATGATGTCATAATGATGTCACCTGCCTTCTTTCAGAATGGGCTACTTCAAATTAATATTTTTCTTAAAGGGACAGTTCACCCCAAAATCTAAAACACATATTTTTCCTCTTACCTGTAGTGCTATATATCCATCTAGATGGTTTTGGTGTGAGTTGCAGAGTTTTGGAACCAGATGGCACTCGGCTTGTGGTGCTCAAAGCACCAAAACAGATACATTTAGAAAGCTCAACACTAATGTCTATTTACAGAATTCATGACCCGGTACCCAATATGAGACCTTGCTGTGAGCAGTTTAATAACGATGTTCTTTTTTTATGTATTTTTCATTTTGGGGTAAACTGTCCCTTTAACAGACAGTTTGATATATTGGCCTCTGCTGCAGTTTTGACCATTAGTGTTTTAATCTTTCTACAACAGCTTCTTAAAAGTGTAAAGTTAAATTGCTCTAGTAGCATGTTAAAGGTAGAAAGCACTCTCTTTATTTGATTAACTATTAGCTTTAACTCAACTCAAGAATGTGTTTTTGCACAGGAAGGGGGCCGTGGATTGCTTTCAGGAATGAAAGGGATAACTTAGTACGGACAGGAGGAATGATGATAGCCAACAATACCTCTTTTAATGTGACCTGATATAAAGATTAATAATCATACAATAGTCCTCTATACATGGATGTATATTTTTGTTATTTAGGGAAAGAAACATACATTGCAGTCTGTGTTTATGAATCTGATTAAATGATGATGATTTGTGGTAAATAATAACATAACATCTGAACATTTAAACCAAGCAACTAAGTACTTAGTTTGTACTCACATTTTGAGGTACTTTACTTAAAGATCCCCTCCAGACATGTATAACGACATATATACAAGTAGTCTGCTTGGAACAATAATGTCTGTCTGATATGTTTTTTCTACAAAAAAAGTATAAATTCCACATCAAAATCCTTAAGAAGTCATCTACTCCTTCTACCTCATTAAAATTACAGAATCTCTGAATATGTAAATGTTAATTTAAAAGGTTTTCCTGCTGAACATAAGATGTCTCCTACTTCCCTGTAAAGTGCATTCTCAGTGTATGTGCACTGGTGGCTTCAGGTTCCTACATCTCACTTGTATAAGTTGCATGCTGGACCAGTGTGATGTCACAAATCATACTGGTAGGCCCCGCCCCTTAAAATCAGATGTTTAATGAGCAAAGAGAAACTTTCCACTTTTAGCAGATGAATGTAAAAACAACCTTCTAGTGTCAAACTCTGCACAAACAGCATTCTGCACAGTGAAGGTCAAACATCACACTGTAGGAACAAGAAGAAACACGGATTTTTGACTGGAGGGGGGCTTTAAAAAACACGTATTGTGTGGTAGAATAAGATTAAAACAAGACTAAAACTAAGACTTCTGTGAGGCAGTGACTGGTCCCTGCAATGCTTTGAACTAAACGCTAACATTAGCATGCTAACATGCCCACAATGAGAATTCTAACATGCAGATGCTTAGCAAGCAGCGGCTGCCGTGTTCATCATCGCAGTTTAGCATGTTCTGTACCAAATTCCACCGTCATCCATCTAATAGTTGTTGAGATGTTTCACTCAGAGGAGCCATTAGGATTCATTCTCTGGATGTCACCATGAATAGAAAAAAAAGTAATGTATCTGGTTGATGTTAAGATATTTCAGTGAATAAGTGTTTGACCTGCTGGTGGCGCTAGAGGAAAAGTCAGAGGGATCACATCAGTCATTTAGATTCAACCTCTGGACACTATGAATGCTTCCCTACATCTCTACTGCTAAAACTCTTACACATCACATTTAAGTTTCCTCTGAATAGCTTTTTTTATATTGAATACTGATGAAAAAAAAATTATGTTGAAGATTTGAACTCTGTTCCCCTATTATACAACAGACTTCTGAATACAGTAAGCCACAGCAGCAGTTCTCTGGTTTATGTGACTCTGGAAGTGGCCACCTCCTGTGGTCACATTAGGCCAGGCTCAAGTGCATACTTTACTGACGTAATATTCCTGCAATACAAGAACGGACTCTTAAACTTTGCTCACTCAGAAAATTCTGGGATGCAGTTCATTAGTAATGGACGCAGCTCTTGAGCATATGCCTTGCTGTTTTCTTCTGTTTTCTCAGGGGGCTTTAATATAAATGCAGCTACAGCTTAACTATACTGAACAATTTTAGCCAACTGGCTGCAAAGAAATTCTCTTTCACAAGTTCTCCCACACATACCGTTCAGACATCTTAACAGTGTTGAGATATGGTGCTTTATTTCCTGCAGATAATGTCCCATTAAACCCCCCGATGCATTTACTGTCTTTATATTGAAACCCACTTCGTTACTGTAAAATTTTGTGCTGCTTTTTACAGTCGAGCCTTTCTATTCTGAATGAAATATGAGAGAAAAAATAGATTTACACTGTTTATTGTAATGTAAAAGCTATTGAAACCTCCTAAAAAAATCCACCAGACAAAGAAGTGGATTATGTTTTTATTACTTCAATACATTAATAAAATGTCATTAGCCTGGGAGCTTTCTCTGGAAACAAAAACTGCTAAGACAGCATCCCGCGGTATTAGATATTTATGTAATATATCCTGCATTAAGGCTTAAACAATATGAATTCACCCAAGAACTTTATTTCCTTGTAACTGGGTCTTCAGTGCAAGCACAGATGTGAATAGGAGAAAAAATAACATCAGCATTTGTGCTAAACTTTATATTAAAATCACAGTCTGTGAAGAATTATTTAGTATCACAGGTATATTTTCCTCTTTTTCCAGCCTGTTGTAGCTTTTTATACGCTTGCTGTCAGCCCGGTCTTGCTTCCTTGCTGTCAGCAGCAATGAATCCATAACTCCAATTGGTTATGCATTTTTGATTTGAGTAATCACAGGCAGGTGGCCGGACAAAAGACTGTCACTACATTTGAGAGAGTGGAGCTCTTGGTTGTGTGCGGTGCTGTCGCTGTCTATCAGAGGCATCAGAGCTTAATGCATTAGAGGCAATGATCTGACAGGTACATATTGTCAAGGCCCATTGACTTCTTTGTGGTGTGGCTGATTGATTGTCGAGATTATGTTAAAATGGGAGTCGTGCGCCTCTTTGAGATTCAGAGTGGTGTGCTCGTGCACTAGAATGCTGAACAGCAGCCTGAAAACTACCATTGAATTTTAATTTTAAAATATATTAGTTTTATCCCTTGAGCAGTCCTTTCTGTTTGTGAATAATCACTATTGTCGGCTATGGCTGGAACAAGACTGAAGAGTTTGTTGTGCTCTCTCATCTGTGACAGCAAACCAATGCACAGCTGCATGAAGAATGAATTATGGTAGATGGAAAGATGCCTCTGACACAGCACATTTTATAATGTGAATCAAAGAGCATTAGCCTAATATAAAACTCTTTTAGGTATAAAAAGAAATTACTGTATGAAATCAACATATTTATTGCTGGTGCAGCAGCTCTTGGCTTTACATCGGCGTGACGTCGCAGATTAAAATTTCAGCTCTGTGGTGGCTCACTTTGACTCAAGTTTGTTTCTGTTCCAAATAATTACATTCTTATTCTATCTGAATTACCATGCTTGTCTCTTGTTTTCACTATCAACAGCAGTGGCTTACAGTTGCTTTATTAGTATTCCTCAATATTTTTGATCATTTTGTTTTACAGGAACAAAGTATCAGTAATACAAAGCAACACTATCACAATGACAATACAAATATGGTACAATATCACCTACCATCTAAGCAAATAACTTCAATTTGATCAAGTATAATCTCTAAATAAATTTATATATTAATTTAAAGTAAAACTTTAACTGCCCCTAAAAGGAACTTTCCTCTTTGTTGATTCTGGCGGCCCCTGTGGACAAAAGTGGCACATCCTCGTAGGCACTAAGTATATAGAAATAGCCAATCTTGAAAATGTCCTGTTTGTTTATGTAGGTCACGGCATCAATATTAAATTGAGACTGTTCCATAACCAGTTTAAAAGTCCTTGTAGCAGTTCAAAGAGACATCTGTAAAACTGTTGACAGGACACCTTAGACTACAAACAAGGTCAATTATAACTCTTTCTGATATGATTTTTTAATCTATGGAGGTTTAATAGTTGTAAAACACTTCCACATTAGTATTCATTTAGGCCTTTTAGCTGTTTTGGTCTCTACAAACAAAGCATCTGACTCTTTAGCTGCTAAATGCTCTATAGAGCTGAGGAGAATTGCAGAGTCAGTTGCGAGTCATTTTCCATTATTAATATAGAAATATTCATTAGTGCAAACTGTTGTTTGTGTTGTTTAAATGTAAAAGAAAAGGAATATCGACGCTAGTGACAGGCTGCAATGTACAATATAGTCTATGACTATATGTGGTATTTCATTATACGTAGGCTGCATCTATCAATAGTTCATTGTCAGTTAGAAAACAGAGCATGCATTCAATTACAAAGAGAGTTAAAATCACTTTCAAATGTGTGGCACTGATTATAGGATGTGAGACATTTCTTTGCTGCTTTGATACTCAAACAGAAATTCCTCCACAGAATAATCATTTGTTCATTTACTACAACTCAGTTAAATGTGAATGGCCTGAAGTACACTTTGACCATTGGCTAGATGGTACTTGGTGTAATTGGAATGCCAGTGTATGTGTGCGTTCCCCAATCAGTCTTGACACAATCATCAGTTCCTAATCAGTGTGAAAGTAATGGCCACCTCAGAGTACAATCAGTGTACAAGTTAGTCCGGCAGGAGTGGCTCTAACTTAATGAACTCCCTCAAGTGAACTCACTGAGTCAGCGTGACTGTTCATAGACAAAGAGCACAAAAGTCCTCTTACACACATTGACTTTCTGGATCCAAAAAACATTGTCCTGATATTGATTTGTCCTGATCTTCAACTACATGTGTAGCAATGACATGTTTTCACGCTGTCAACTTGTCCTCGCTGCCTGGCAGCCTCCAGGCCGTTTTTTGCGGCCTGCAGTGTTCATACTTGTTTTTCTTGTGCTAGGGCACAGTGAGCTGATGATGAGGGAGGATTACATTTGTCCACTCACAACATAGACTGTGGCAATAGTGAGTCAATGGCCCTGTGGTGCTCAGTGGTGTCGCCCAGGCCAGAAGGGGCAGTGCTGGCAGTTAGTGCATCCTGCCACAGCCCGTTCTGAGCCACTATCTGCTGCTGCAGATTCTCCTCTTAACCCAGAGGCCCTCAATTTCACACAAATTGGAAGGAGACACACCAAGCTGAGACAGAATGACCCCAATGATAATGAAGAGTTAGCCTAAAAATATTACAGTTTTATTCAAATTGGGAATAAAATCGCACAAGGATGTTAATGCAACACTGAATGCCGTCTTTACCTCCTGCTTGGAATTAGAATAATCATAATCATTTTTATTTGCCATGCTCGTACTATGGATCACAATGTGAATCGGTTGGTTTCTTGATTGGTCTACTTTGGCCCAGACTGAAATATTTTGTAGAGACATTCATATGGTCACCAAATGTTTCACTTATTCACTGAAACATCTCAACATCAACCTGATGAATCAGCTTAAATTACAGACATTCATGGTGACATCCAGAGGATGAATCCTAATGACTTATGTGAAATGTCTCAACAACCACTGGGTGGATGACCATGGTTAGGATTTGTGGCAGACAGCCATGTCCCCTTTAGGATGAACTGCACTCACTTTTCATTCGGCAAATACCTGGAAATTGAACTGGACTCGGGAGATCACAAAATCACAGGATCAGACGAGAATCCATTTTGCCAGACTTTAATCTATGTGCTTGTGTCCAAACCACAGTGGATCATACCAATCATGTCTTATGAGAAACTACTTCATACTTCAGTATGAGCCAGTAGCTTAGGAAGTTAATGTAGCTGCTGTTAACATCTGTTATATCAGAACTGGAGAGTATTGCTTCACCGAAAGAAGAGCAAAGAATAGCCCTGAAGGCTTTTCTTGAGAGATAATATGTTTTCGCTAAGAGTTTTGCTGTTATTTAAGTTCATTGACCTGATTGGTCGGCAAGTATTTTTTTTTAAGTGTGACACACCATCAGTTTACCTGGAAACTAATCACATTCCCATCAGCCTCACCGGTACTTTGTGTTTAGTAAGTGCTAACTCATTAACATCAGTTTGTCATTAGGAGCATGTTAGCATGTAGCATTTAGCTCAAAGCACCATTCTGCCAAAGTACAGCCTCACAGAAAGGTTGTAAAATGTCATAAAAATACACTACAATACAAGAAATAAATAAATAATAAAAGACAATTCAGGGAATGAAATGATAAAACAGTAATAACCTTAGCAGTTAGTTTACTTACTGAAATACCCAAGGGTGTAGAATTGAATGTAATGGGTTAAAAGTTCAGAAATGTAGGCTGGAAGCAGATAATTGACTGTGTTGAAGGTGAAGAGTACAACCTTAGAATTGACTCTTAAATTTACTGGCAGGCAGTGGTTGGAGGCTGATATGATGGCTGTCTTTGCATTCATTCAGTATTCAGTATGTTTGCTACAGTACAGTAGTAGTAAAGAGTAGTGTGGATTCAAATAATGATACATGCATTTTGTGAACGTAGAAATCATGTGGCAGTTTGTATCTTTTAAGTGCCACATGTTGAAAGCAATATTAAGATTTTAATCTTTTTTGGCTCTGAAATTGATTTGGCCAAGGGATTCATGATGGAAGCCTTGATATGAGTCGCTCAGAGGACGTGCAAACTATTCCCTTGTATAAGCCCAAGATAAGTGCAAACAAGCAGTTGGCA
>NW_023339718.1:3927320-3929909 GCF_004916995.1 Morone saxatilis
TGAATAGTTTCATGCTGTTTTTGTGCATTCTCAGAGAACCTTGAAGACTGTTGTGTGAAGGCTCGTAATTAGATGTTCAGGGACTATGGCAACCACTGAAATCCAGAGTGATGTAATCTGTGCTCCATCCCTAATTGCACATGCCATGTGTAGGATGGCTAATTTAACCCAGAACAGTGAAGAGACTGTGAGCAGTTTGCCAGTTGAGTCAGTCCATGGCATTTCTCTGTTGGCTTGTATTTTTTATAGCCTGTCTGGAACTAACACAAGCATATATTGCTCTGACAGAGGATGTGAATTTTACCACACAAACAGTGCTCCCCTGCATACTCGAAGTAACATGGCCGCTTCAACAATATCCATGTCAGGGAAAAGCAGTGGGACAAAATACAGCATGATAAGGATAAAGGACCTATAAAACAACTATGTCAGGTGTTGTACTTATCTGGTCTTTTTTTAAGAGATGGAAGCCAGGGTGGTGCATCCAAAGAAATATTCTGGGTCTGACCTGCACAAGGAAACTTTTGTCCAAATGAGAAATATGTCTGGAAATATATTGTGAGCTGGCCAGCGGAGAGAGGTGGGCTGATCTCTGAGACAGCAGCCTCCTGTGAATGAAGACAGATGAGAAGTGAAGAATCTCTCTCTGTTTCTGTGATATGGCACAGTAAACATGAGCTCACCTCTGAGACAAACACTAAGAAACAAAAAAACATAAGCACACATCCTCTCACATGAAAGCATACAAACTACATAAAACCTGAAAGCGTAGGATATGGTAGAATTCTATCAATTATTTGATAAGGGATCTGGAGTCGCACACAATTTCACAGAGGGAACTGGGAAGTGAACTTGTGATTTATTTTTGGTATATCTCTTCATGTTGTAAGAAATAGACCTATGGTGTAACAACTGGGCAGCAGCGATACAGAGAGTACCAGGGACTCAGTCTAGAAGTATGGTTTAATCATATTAATGCTAATGTTGGGACTGAACCTGCGTAGCCACGTTCTCACACAGAGAGACCTCTTAAACTTACAGGTCCAGTGTGTAGGGGTTTGTGGCATCTAGAGGTGTAGTTGCAGATCACTTCATCCTCCCCTTGCAAGTGCAAAGGAGAAACTATGGTGGCTGTGAAATATGCAAAAAATGCAAACACCCCTATCTAGAGGCAGTGTTTGGTTTGTTTGGCAGAATCCTTGGAAGGTGAGCCACGGCGTTTGTAGATAATACAGCTCATTCTGAGGTAACAAAAAAAATTCCTATATTCAAGTGATTATCAGTAATGAAAACTTACCTATTCATAGAGCCTCCTAAATGTTAGACACTGGACCTTTAAACACTTAAACGGATGACTCAATAAAAGCCACACAAATCAAAAACAACACTATCGTAACCCCCTTTGGGACTGGTGTTTATTTAATTAGGTTTATTTAACCTGCTCTGAATACTGCTAATATAAACCCTTGGGATTGAAACCACCAGCAAAGGTAAGGCTTGATCCACTTTCACACAGACCATGGTGTGATTTGAGCAACATGGGCCTATAACAGAATTTATTGATATTGGATAAGGGTGTGTGACATTTCTTTGAAAGCTAATCCAGACAAATTCACCTGATGCATGACAAGCTCTGCTCTTGACTACAGCTCCAACTATATATTCATTAGCTCGCTGCAGTTCAGACCGAGCTAGCAGAAATAAATCAAGCCTCATAGCACAGTAAAAGTGTAGGATGACATTCTGTCAGTCATCTGAATGAGGTTTGTTTGGTTTTCCCCTCACAGGTTTCACAGTATGTAGTGCTGTCGCTCGTCATCCAATGAGGGAGTGACCTGTCGGTCCATGTGATTTCATGCTTGGTTTGTGTATGAATAAGGAGGTGTGAACCCTAAATGCACTGAAATAAAATGCTGAATTCTTTGGTCTGGAGAATGGAAACCAAATTACAGCACTGCCAAACAACAGCCCAAAAGGGTATTGCATGTAATAAGAAAATGTTCTTGGAGGTCGAGCTCATGTTGTTGTATTTTCTCCTTCTCAAGTATGAGCAGCTCTTTTAGTGATACTTTTAATAAGATATCACTGTCTTCTCTTGAGCACTGTAAGCATACAGATATTTGTGAACATGATGTTTTAGAGCATTTTTCAGTGCATCACCTAATTTATGAAGCTACAGAAGCTGTCTCAGAGTTATACAGTTAGTCATATTTTACACCTGGAAGCATGTCTTTTAGAGGCCGAGTGACACCACCGGGGCAGTATAAAGTTGATAAGAAATAGCTCCAGTATTTACTGTTTTGCAGAGTAATGTCAGAGCTTCTGGAATATGTGGAGACATCCTAGATAGCTGAGATCATTACTATGGCCAGTAATACTGCTGCACATAACAGTACATATTTTTATTTACTTAACCTTTAGTTAAAGATTATATATGAGATTTAAAACATTAATAGAGCAGCAAACAACTATTTCCTATACATAATGCTTGTCCTGAGCAGAGAATGATGTCACACTCCCTCTGCCTCTGTTGCTATCGCACAGTGGCGGCTCCAGAGATTTTCTGTTGCAGGTGCTATGGGGATGCTC
>NW_023339718.1:3930009-3938212 GCF_004916995.1 Morone saxatilis
CCTTCTCTGCTGCTGCACAGGAGGTTCAGTCTGACATTAGTTGGCCAGCGACAAACCGTGGTGCATATTAGCTTGCGTGCTATGTTGGAGAATTAACTCAAAAAGTATGAGTTATTTCTTTTATTCGGTGCCATAGCAGGCTGCTCCTGTGTCCAAGAATTGATTTGTTAGAACTAACTTCAATTTATAATTAGCTTTTCTGTTTCCTTACCGGAGTATTTTTGAACGTTAGAAAGCCCACGTCTGTACTGCTGGCTCAGAGGAAGGTCCTAGTCTCCAGGATTGTATACAGACAGGTTTTTCTCCCAGTGTAAGTGAGCTGCCGTCCAGTCGACTGAAATGAAGTTACTTAGCCGCTGGACAGTTTGAAGGCTTTAAAAACAAAATGTGCCTGTCGCATTGCTTAGTTGGTAATATTTCTTTAAAACTATGAAGATTATTTGTCAGTGTTGTGAAAGCCACCGCTTTGTTTTTCCTTCTGAATAGTCTGAATATAAAACATTTTCTCCCCTTTGCTTTAATAGGCTTTTTTTTTTTTTCGTGGCAGGAATTAGATCACTCGTGTTCATGAGTTAGTTCCACCTGACAGGTTTTAGGTTACAACAGCCAGATTTTAGCCAGTCATCTGGCAGCCCCAATAAAAGCCTCTTTTCACAACGGAACGAGGCAGTGTTGGGGTAAATGGACACGGAGGGGAAGAGAATGTCATACTTTCATATTTCCAGGTTAAAGAACTTAAATATATATTACTAAACCGCTGAATATGTTGATGTGGCACAACCTGCTAGAGAATCACAACACCCCAAGCCATCATGTTTGCTGAAGAAATTATGTTATATATTTGTGCGCAACGCAGGAGGTTAAATAATATATGGGTTTTTTTTGTGTTTCCATCTGTCTTTTTTCTTTGTCATTTATTATTGTATATTGAATATAATATGATATATTGATATTAAAGTTAGTATAACTCCCTCTTCACCCTCTTGGGGTGGTATCTTCTGTGTCATCCTCAAGCTCGGTCCTCTACCAGAGGCCTGGGAGTTTATCAGTATCTTAGTTCTGCGGCAGTATGCTTAGGCTGGTTCCTAGGGACTGCACTCTTCTGGACTCTTGAGGCTTCTGATGTTGTTCCTGGGAATCTGTTGGACCACTCCCAAGTTTGGGGGTCACTGTCGCCCGGGTGCTCTACTACCACGGGGATCCACTCTTGCCTTGATCTTTCCACATTCTGGCTCCAGCTGTTCTTTCAACCTTGGTATTTTTCACCTTTTCGTGCTTCCTTCTTTCCTGGATGATTGGCGTCTGCCTGTATGGCCACATCTATCACTACCAGCTGCTTTCTTCTGCACTTGTCTACCACCACATATCGTCTGGTTTGTGGCCAGGGACCTGGCTTGGTCAGTCTGGATAGCTGAAGTCCCACAGCACCGTTGCGCCCTGTTGTTCCCTCAGGCCACCTTCTGTGGCGTGCGGCCCATTGGGATTTGGCGTACTTCTTTCCATACTGGGTACAGATGTTCCTTCTACACTATTCCACCTGTTGTGTCTCTCATGTACGTTGCAACGGCTACCTCTTACACCCGCTATGATGTGCGGACTGTCTCAGGGCATCTTTGCATATCCTGCACCTTAGGGTCAGCATCTTACTCTTGTAGATCTTGGGGCTCTATGGGCTACTTGTACATTAGGTGCTGTTCTTGATGGCTGCCAGTGATCCGTGCCTCTGGTGCTGTCTCTGAGTCAGTGCTTTCCGAGCGAAGTAGGTCTTCTCGATATCCAGCGCACTAATTGTGGCGGTGTACATGCCTGTGGGGCTTGTCGCCATCCAGTTGTCTGCTCCTCTTCCCTGCCGCCACTCTTATTGCGGGTTTCTGTTTGCCTTGAGACATTCGCTAGCTTCATCCTTTGTGGCCATTTTTCTGAATGTACTCTTGGATTATTGATGTTTTATCCTGGATATGGCCTTGATGACTCACTAGTCCTCGGCTTCCCTCTTTCCGCTTAGTGTAACGAGGTCTCGGGTGGGCTGGGATTTTGGGTGAAACCCTCCGTGCATGTAGGTGAGGTAGCTCCTTGTCTTGATATCTGCTTGGCTTCTATCTCCTCCTTTGGCCAGGTTATGATCCCACAGCGTATTCTGATGACTGGTAGTGGCGGCACATGGTGATGGCTTGGATCTTGTTCCTGCATAGGGGTTAGGCTTAGGGGTTAGGGTTAGGGTCCACTAGCCCAATTAGCCCATTATTTCCCATATAGCGCGTTCCAGTATTCCTCTCCACCCTCAAGCTCCTTGGTGGGGGGTTCTCGACCTGCCCTGTTATTTCCTCCCTGCCCTGCCACTGAGAGTACACCTTGGCTCAAGGTGTAGCTTACAATTAAGCTACAAACACAGACACTGGTTATTGAAACATTACTTGACATGAAGTGAGAGACTGACACCCTGGTAGCTTTTGTGAAACTGAACGTCACTTGCCTTGTCTTCATTAGCAGTTTTATCTCATTTGAGGGTGTGTCTAGCTAGATACAAGGGACATATATTTCTTGCAGGACCTCCAGTATACTTATTTTAAGCATTGTCAAGTTTCAAGCAAAAAACACATTAGTTCAAGTTTTTTAACTTTATTTTGGGACTAAACGTATTATTTCAATGTTTAGACTTGCTTGAATAAATTTTTTCGAACCTGGAATAAATGCACAAAAATACAGTCAAATGCAAGGTGGTGACACTATCTATCTCGGATACTGTCCACATGCAGAATATTATGGACTGGATGTTTGACATATTTTTATTTTTATTTTTATATGATGTAATATAATATAATATGATATGATATACAGATCTGGATACAGATCCATAAACCTGTATGCTTTCGGGATACAGGTCTGTTTTTTCAGTGCCACTGATGCTGAAAATAATATTAACCAGAATAGCACATGTTGTACATCCGTAGCAATGATAACACATGCTGGGCACAGGCAAAATGATGTAGACACCTCAGAAAAAAGGACTAACTTTGAATTAACTCCATCATTATTGGTCAAAAGGTGGAAACATGAATGTCTGTAATTTTTTTCCCAATCCATCCAGTAGATGTTAAGATGTTTCATAGATAAGTGAACATTTTTGCCAGCTGTTGGTGCCAGAGGAAAAATTGAATATCAGAAGTCTTTGTTGGAAACTGTTAGTCAGGCACCCAGCCGCTGATTGGATGAACCATCTGTCTATCACAGGCAAACTTTTTTTCCATTGAGAAAACCCTTCAGTGCCACTCTTTGCAGCAGGTACTAGCAGCATGTATGCTATGCCTCTATGGGAGCCAACATTGTTGTTCAGCGTACTGATAAACACAAATCCCGTGATTGGTTAGTGTGTTCCATCTAGTGGTGCCACTCTGTGACTGTGCTGCTTGCTGACTGACAGCAGCATGGGTAGTTGCACTGAGTTACTGATGAAGGTATATGGATGGTGATCTTAGCGTTATTCAAATTTTACATACATATCTACATGTTAGACATTTGTTTCAACAATAGCCAGAAATGGAGCATGAAGAAATAGAAAAAAAACAGACCACTTGACCAACTCAAACTGAAAGCTAATACCAATTTTAAACTAATGAAAGATAAAGTTTGCTTTAGAGTTGCAAAGATTTAATATTTGTGTTTCTGCAGTTGCCCGACCACCCTCCATTTGTTTGAATTTTTTTTCCATATCTGTTGAACAATAATGTCCACAACACCACAGTAACAAATCAAGCCAATATAGTCTGCATGATGACATCTTTGACTTAATGTTGTAACTTTTTAGTGTGAACACACTAAATACTCACATCTCTCAGTAATGGTGGGACACGGTTTATGTTATTTGGCTACCAGCTGTCAAATTTCAGACGATGGAGCATCTGGTATTGAATACAGATGGTTCAAAGAAATCCTTTTTTTGATGTGGACTCATGTGGATACAAACCAAAGTTTTTCTCTTTCTGTAATCGTATGAATTTACGCTTTCAAATGTTTTTGCCGTCCTTGTTTATTAGCCGCAAACACCCAACATCTGTTTTGTCCCTTAACATGACAGTTCGTCCGTAGCTGCAATAACACACACCAAATGTGTATTCTGTTCGACTGAAAGCTGTGACAGACTTTATAATTTAGCAGGAACTCTTCACTAATAATCTTCCACCATTCCCTTTATTTTCTGCTGCTTTCTTTGCACAAATGAGCACTTTTATGACTCTTCATTTCTTGCTCAAGTTGAAACATTAATTCTAAGCAGAAAGATCTTTGCCTCAGTTTGCACCTGGAGTGAATCTCCACCTGTTTCTATCCGTTCACCTCTTTCTATCGGCGTTGAATACATTCGTACCACCTCCAAATTTTGCTCAGCAATTTATCCGAATGCACCATTCAGTTTCAATTTCAAAGACATCCACATTAAGAATTTATAGCCTAATAGTTTTGCAAGGTATTATCCAATCAAGGTCAATTATCAGCATAATTATCACATATTCATTAGCATTGAACCTAAGTTCTGTTGCAGTAGACACCAGATTCATAAACACTGCGTAACCAAGACTTGGAGTGTGGCTGCATTTACAGGGATTCAGCCTTGTCAGGAGAGCTCCAGGCAGAATTTATCATCCTATATGTGTGTGACCTTGGGGAGAGGTTTACCAGTAGATTTGGGGAGGGAGCTTGGATAAGGAGGCACTTAAGCATGCAGAGACACTGTGCTACAGAACTCTTTCATTTACAAGCTCTGTTTTTCACACCTTGCTATAAATAAAGGGATTTTGGGGGAAATCTTCCCTCTGAACTGACTATATAAACTGATTTAATTAACTTTTACAGCTATGATCCCCTGGTTCCTCAGCAAGCCCTCTAAAACCTCACGAGTCTGGATTTAACAGATTCTAGGTGAGAACAGTTCATTGTGAGATCTTTTGAGTTGACCACAGTTGAACTCTGAAGTTATGTCCACTGGTTTTGTTAAAGTTTTAATTGATGTGTCTTGACCCTGTAGGAGAAAAAGATGTTATGGCTTGATCCACACCCACTTTCATTATCAGAGGCCTCCACTTGTTCCTCTCACTCATCAGAGAGCTGCAGTACTTCATTTTCAAGCTGCAAAATCACAGACGAGGCATCAACACCTGTAAGCAATCTTTGCTTGTGTTGAATATTCTCTCAATTAGATTTTCTTTTCTTTGGTGCACTGTTAATGTGATTTCTGGGGAAACTATGATAGAATTGAAGAACAAAGAGAAGTAAATTACAGTGACAGATCTCCATTTTCAGTGATACACTGATTATTATCAATTGCCATGTAATTGTCCATGTAATTCCATTTGATATGTAATTATATCATTTCTGACTTAACTGAGCTCTTATCAGTAGGTGGCCTTGTTGGATTTGTGTCCACTGTCCTCAGTCCTAACAGAGCTCACTCGCCATTTAATGTCCCTCTGCACCCACAAAGAGGCTGACTGACTCTGCCCCGCGAATGCCTCTGTATTTAGCCTGATTTACGATATCGTTTTGCAATAAAGGCCAGTGTGAGGGGAAGGGATTCATTAAGGAGCCCAGTTTATGTTTTAGAGAAGTCCGGAGGGGCCACGGGAATACTGATTGGCACACAGATATGTGCTTGTCTCATCCTCCCGACCCAAGCCAAACGCTCCCATCCCCTTTCCCCTCAAGCCATGTGCACTGGATTGCACAAAGAAGGTGTTGTTGTAGGCTCGCAGGATGCCCAGGATGCCCAGGGTTCTTGCCACTCAGTCTGCAGTCTCCTGCTGTGATAACACTGTTCCAGACATATCAGGCCTCCTCACAGCACCTGGAGGCCCTTCTCAGCACCCCTTAATGACATCCCCGCTGACCCTGCCAGCCCACTAACAGCGGCGCCTATTTGGGTTCGTCTTTTCCATCCACAGCTTCACCAAATAGGCCAGCGGCACGGCATTGCAGTGTTTACTCTTCATCGGTCGATACTCTTTAATCCCCGAGATGATGCTTTCTCTCATGAACTCAAAATAGCTCTTCCTCCTCCCCAGCGAAGCCACAGGCCCATTACTCTTTATTAGCTCTTAGCGTCTTAAATGTGGCCATCCATTAGAGGCGAGGGAACAAACATCCCCAGCAGGTCCCTCAGTCGCCTGCCAGCGCACACATACACAAATTTAAACTGACCTCTAATCAAGAACAATTATTGTTCATTGAATTCAGCTCATCTGAAAGATAAAGAAGAGTTACCTGTAACATGTTCTCTTTGAAGATTCCCAAACTTTGCATTGTGGCGCTGCCTCCCTCCTCCATGACTCTTACTTATCAGCTAGGCGGAGTCCACAGACCTCTATCTGCCTGAATGATTTCTTTCCTATGGAGGCTGGCATGAAGTAATACCATTCTGTGTCATGTATTGATTCTTTTTCCAGTCCTTCTTTCTTGGATTTCTTGGTGACTCAAAAGCATAAATCATCCACAAATGATCCTTGAAGGAAATATTGTAATTATTATTCTTGACGCATGGTCACAAATTCAATAGCCCTTATTAATTGAACATGGTGAGAAATATGATGTGGGTAATTCAATGGGACTAGTGAGCTTTCTCTCATCCCTCATGTTTAAGACGGTTCTGTTTGGCATTCATGGCAAAGTACAGAGTGATTCAGGGTGACGATGAGGGTCAAAAGGAGTGTAATTGTAAACCTCGACAAAGAGTGTTTCTCTGTCAGCTTTGCAATATGATTAGCCATTTTCTGTTCTTGTAAAACCACATTTAGACTACAATGTCTAAAAACCCTTTTGTATGTGGTCCTTGTGTATAGATTATTGAAACTGATTCTCTGAAGAGAATCCAGGTTTCACAGTGACATCCACCTTTTCTCTAATACTTTGTCCATTGTTGCTACTTTTTCCTATTTAGCTTTCTGTCCTTGTTCCTTATTTCTTGTCCGTCTTGACATGTGTGTGATGAAGCAGAAAGACAAGCAACCGACAAGGCCGCCATTCACATCGATGTCCACCCATATTATTACAGCCAGGAGTGGGCAGCAGGAACGTGGCCTCTGCTTCCCTGGTGTCCTCTATTGTGGCTGTTCATTTACTCGGCCTCTGCGAGTGTGAAGGCTGCTCCTCGCTCCGCCAGTCCTATTCCAGCTCTACATATCCTTGCGTGGAGCCCCAGTGATAGGATGAGTGAGCCTGTACGAGGCTGGGTATAGAAGGAGTGCTGCTTGGCTAGTTAACACTCATCTGGGACCTGCCTTTCTCCCCTGCACACCTCTACACAGCCCTGTCTCACAGAAAAACGCCTGACTGGTAACCTCAGAAACTGGAAAGCTTTAATTGACTGCATGGGCGAGAGTGGCATCAGATATTTTTAAATGATGACCAAACTAATTGGAACTGAAACTTTTGTAAGGTTATTACATGCTGTGTGCTTGTATACTTGCTGTAGAAACTAGATTACACAGAAATAGATCAGTGCTGACAGAGATACTTTTTTTCTATGCGAACTTGAGATAGTTACGGCTTACAATGCCAATGCTAACAGCTGATGTTTAGCAGATATATTTATCATGTTCCACATTTAAGTTTATTGTGTTTGTATGCTAAGATTTGCTAATAAGCACCGAACACAAAGTGCAACTGAGCCAGATGGGAATGTCTTTAGTTTTGCAGGTATATTTGGTTGACAAATAAAAATTTTGACCTGATGATGAACTGTTATGCCTTGATTCCACCAGGCATGGCTGTGTCGCGTTCTGGCTCAGTGCAGCCGGCGAAGCTGATCACTGTTGTTCCAGACAATGCTTGTGATTCCTCCAGCGTGTTTCAGAAGCTTCCCAAAAGAAGCTCTTTGCTGTGTTTTCTGAGAATACACGGCTGGCCGAGCCAGGCAGGAAGTCAGACACAGAAACAACATAGAGAATCTGGTCAGTTTTCAAAATAAAACACCCTGTGCAGTCCTCCAACCAGCCTACTTACATTTGGTAGAAGCACAAAAATCAAGACAAAATCAACTAAATCTGGGCAAGTCAACAAAATCTGGCAGGCTTAACACTTCTGAAACGCTCCTGGTGGGGTATTAAGTGGAACAAAACTGTTTAAACTGTTTTGCAGATGCAAAGTCACAGTCTCGTGCCCAGTGGAATCAAAGCATTAAGGGATCACCAGTTGTTACAGTTCCTCTTGTGGGAAA
>NW_023339718.1:3938230-3941985 GCF_004916995.1 Morone saxatilis
AAGACATTTCCCTCAAAAAACATAAATGTCAATCTCATGGTGCCACTAGAGGAAAGGTCAGGGGATGACCAAAATCATTAGCATACATCATAACAGAACTGTGAATATCTGTAAAAAAATAAAAAATAAAAAAACGGGCCAAAGTGGTGGACCGACTGACCCACATTGCCATCCATTAGAGCTACACTGCTATATTATGTAAAAATGACAGTAACTACTTATGTGCAGGGATACACTGCTTTCACAATGCAAGTTCACGAAGAGCATTTAATAAAGCAACCATCCTCTGTATTTGTTGGATGCTGCAATCACAGAGGTCTCATCAGCGAGAAGTCCTGACAGCTGCTCCATGAGGAAAACACAGTCTCAACAACGTGTCTATATAAAGAGAGGGGAAACATCCCTTTTTATTAAAACATTGGAAATGAAGAAAGAGATTTAAACATTTGAATTTATCTGGCTCAGCATAATGTTGGCTATGCTTTTACAATTTAATGCCACACAATAGGGAAATTTAATTATACATGATGTGGATCATAAAGTGTATGCTGAAATAGACATTTTTCTCAGTTGAATTATCATTATTTTTCTTTTTGCCTTTGCATTTCTCTGCCAGCTGAAGGTTTTATTATATTATATATATTATATATATTATATAATTAGCAAATTTGGTATCTTTTAACGTTGCAGTTAGTGCTGCTACATCTACGACAATATTGACTGCGTGATTGTTGCTATCACACGGCTCCTACAGTGACAGTTATTTGGAGTTAACAAAGGTTGACTTGGGAGTTGTTTATAGATCTGATATGGTGGTGGCAGATGCCAAATGTGTGCCAAATAATTTTTGATGCCAATGTTGGCATCAAAATGTTTGAAAAATGTACCCAAAACAATTACTCGTTACATATTACTCATTGAAAATCAGTGCCTTCTGTTTTTTGATGAACGGAGCGTCACCTCCAACTCAGCTTCTCATTATACATCCACAGTTTCCATTGTTTATGCTATGCTAAGCTAGCTGGCTGCTGGCTGTAACTTCATATTCACTGTACAGACATGACAGTGGTATAAATCCTCTCATCTTACCCTGCAACCAAGATAAATTCTGACTTTTAGGGTCCTGTAATATGGGACAAGACACTTGCATCAGTGGATCTACCTCAAAGGTTGTGACAGTAACAATCAAATATGTAGTTGCATCATGTCCGGTCTCTGTTGCAAAGCAACAACGAGCTAGTGAGCTGAAAGTTGGTGACAGTTTCAGGGGCCTCAGCTTGAGAGGGCCCATACAGATTCCAAAAGAATTATTTTATTAAAAAGGAGTGCCTAGAGCAATGTTCTCTCAGGGGGTCCAGATATCTGAGCTACACCCCCTGCTGCACAGAAAAACAAACAACTACTGGAGTTTGAAAAGTAGGTTTGTACTGTGTTTTTCAATTTCTCCTCCCTAGAACAAAGGAGGGAGTGATTCATCTTGAAATAGCTTTGTATGATTTATTAATTCCAATCCATAACGCAGGCTTGCTGATTCTGATTATGTTGGATGTGGGTCTGGAGATTTCCAGGCTTTATTTGGCTTGAGATGGGATTATTTTCCAGTTTATAAATTCAGCGTCAGTTTTCAGGCACTGGTCCTAAACAAGGTTTGCATGCATATGCTGATGCCAGGTGAACTGCCTCTCCACTGTTCAGGGACACGCACACAATGAGACTTCCTGCATAAGCCTGCATTAAAGACCTTTTAAAGATTAAGTTTAAATCACATCTGAGCCAAATCAACATCAATTTAAACCTTGTTTATCATTGATTCGGAGGGTCCATAAGTAATTATTATACCGAATGTATGTTCTGCTACTTGTCACAGTAACAGTTTGGTGCAGAAGATCCTAATTTGTATTGGATTTTCCATTTTCTGTTTCATTTCCTGCTTTCCACTAGAATAGCTACTCATTTTATTAAGAGATGACTGCGCTTTTAGATTTTGTTTGTACACAAGATGTGCCTCATTGCTTTGCTTTAAACAGAATTCAAATGAGTCCTTATAGGTAGACGGCAACAACAAGGTCTGTTATTCAAAAGCTCTTGTACTTGCTTTTCTGTTGCACTTGTAATTGTACAGGCCCGGTTACTTTCGTCTGGTTCTTGTTCTTTCTAGTTTGCTGATGTCAAATATTGTCGGAGCAGCCAGAGATTTAACAAACCATCCAGCCTTTTAGAAATGTCATTATTTGTAATGCTTGGAAAACATTCTTTTGGTCCTTGTTGATAAAGGAGTATTTGCACAAAAAGGAAATTTAAAAAACAAATTAGAGTAGCCTGTTGCTGCACAATGTAAAACCTCTAATATAACAACAGTGGATCCAGTCAAACATAAGAAACTTAACATGCTTTTTCTGATCTATGGATACAGTCTTATATTCTCCAGCTTGTGAGTATAAGCACAAGTGTGAGCACATTTGAATCCTTTATGTAAGCTGTGACGACAGTGAATCACAGTTTAACACAGAGAGTAAAGGTCTGCAGTCCTGTGGAGAGAGCAGCTCAGACATCAGACTCAGAGAGTGAGAGTAACATTACTACCCAGGGACCAGAGGATGATGGTTCTGTCTTGCAGGACTATCAAGCTTTTCCTTTGTCAGTGACGCCAAGTATTGCCAACAAACAACAGAAAGCTCCTGCTTGTTCAGGAAAAATACAAATTGCTCTGTGGTGCTCTGCTGCTCAGAAATCTGTGTTCCCTGTCGTAAAGACAAAGTCTGGGGCGTCTGGAGTGTTTACTCAGAAGCAGCTAACTGATGCTTTAAATAGGACTGCACCTGGGTTGAGGGTTGGAGCCCGGCTGCACCCTTGTGTCCCTCAGCGGGGCAGCAGCACTGAGGTCAAGAGAGGCACCATGAATCACAAATCCCCATCTGATTCGTAAACTGTTGGGAAATTGATTTACAGGGCCTGATCAGAGGGAAGAAATCTTCTGGCTGCTAGCATGAAGATGGGAGTATGCTGAGGGAGTGTAATCATACAGCAGATTGCTCTTGAGAAGAAGGTCAAAGCCCACTCTTATTGTGATTAGAACCTTTTCTTTATGTGGGCTGTGCTGTTCCAGTGGGGCCATAGGTGATAACACAGGAGTCTGCTGTGAACTTGTTCCTTAACATCAGGCTTAATTGTAATCACGATAATGTCTGTAATTGATTTGATAAGCAGCCATACCAGATGTCTGTACGTGTATACATGATTGATTGTGTCTCTTCCTTCTGTTGGAGCCTTTACAGAGCATCTAATACTGAATGGGTGACAGATGTGAGGAATCGGCAGAGCTGGAGGTCCATTCAGACTAGGGCTGGGTATCATTTAAATGTTTTGAGTACAGCCAATATGATAGCTGAGTGTCAGTGGAAACTTAAATGAACAACACTTATTTCTATATCTTTGGATACAGTTTGGTCAAAAATCCTTGAGGTCAGACTACCAATCACCAAAGATTACCTAAGTCAGATTTGTATTGCATTTCAGTGGTAATTTGATTAACTGCAAATCTCTTATGGAAATTACAACACTAAAGTACATTCAATGTTTCACAATTGCTTTGGCTCAGTCTCTATAGTTGAGTTCCATTTTACAAAACAACTCAAAATCTCACTTAGCACACAAAATCTCTCTGTTAGGTAATACAGCACACAGTAAGATTATCAGAGCAACACAACATTGTATATGTTTACCATTGAGTTTTAGACAATGATCAGCACCCTCTC
>NW_023339718.1:3942010-3959920 GCF_004916995.1 Morone saxatilis
TTTTTCGGCGCCGCTACTCCTCCCGCAGCTTTTGGACGCACATACACAAAAACGGTACCAAAAACGTGCGCTCGGTGAGGTACATTAGTGCTATGACTTTTCTAAGCGTTTCGCCAAACGGTTTGCGATAAATGCCAAAAACCGCCGCCCAAAAATGAATGGCTGTGTATGGAAGAATGTTCAACCGACAAAAACTGCGGTTTACATTTTAGGGTGGGAGCGAAGAGGAAAAATTTGTCGAAAACATAAATTTGTAAACTGCTCTCAAGGCCACGAAATGTTCACTCTACAAATAATGTTATAGATAGAAAAGCGTAGGTAAATTCGTTGGGGTCGTAGTGATACCATGCTGAAGCTGTCAGACAAATAGTTTGGGCGGGAAACGTACTGCGCGCCATCGCACCACCCTCTCACGGGGGGCCCCATCTATCCCCATGTTAATTTGAGAGGGGAGCTTAGCTGAAAAGAGCTCGTTATAACCTGTTCTTCTCAAACTCCCGAGGTCACATTTTTTAACTTTATTTCCACTGAAACTCGCCAGTCCTGATGGTCAACAAGATGACGGATGCTCACGGGGTCTTTTCGGTTTCATTTCGGTCGTTCCTGGCCCAATGGTTTCGAGGGATTCATTTTAAATGCTTTCTGCTCTCTCTTCAAGAGTCTCAAGGTGCTTGTGGGGTCTGCCCTGGTTGCCACGACAACCAAAAGCCTGCCTGTTGAACACACACATAAGCTAGCTACCAGGATGACAAGCATTAATATGCTAGCTGCGCTAGCTAAAGATAATTTAGGCAGGTGGCTAACAAGCAAACAATTTAAAGCTGAATGGATTTTATATTAACACAAAAATAAGTGCAATGCCCTTTTAAATATTGTACCCTGCTATGAGCTTGTTCCTTAATGTACATTAGCACTCCTTCAGGAGCATAATACAATTTATAACACATTAACAAGCTACCCTTGCAGCGATTTAGCCCTTAGCCTAGCAATTTAGCCCTGTAGCTAGCAATTAGCGCTTAGCTTGCAATTAGCGTTTAGTCAGCGCTAGCTATTGGTTAATGTGTTTATGTGCGGCTAAATCTTAGCTAGCTAGCTAAAGGAGAATGACATGGTACTTAAAATAATATGGGGCCCAGAGGCCGCAGGCCCACCTCAAAATTCCTTTTAGGAATTTCTATTGTGTTGTTATGTTGTGACTGTGTGTAATGCTGCTGCTACACTGCAATTTCCCAGCTTGGGATCAATAAACTATCTATCTATCTATCTACTCATTGTTGCATTTTAAAATAAGGGAAAAAAATATGTTTATAGTAATAGTAAATATAAATGATGCAGTCTAGAGGCTGACTTTACAGGAAATCCAACATACATACTTAAATGTTATTTAGAGTTAGTGTTTGGCAAGTCAGTTTAGCTTTTTGCGTGGGGGAAAGTTTTAATGGGACATCCTTACAGGTTAATCTGGTTTCAATACCCAGCTCCAACTCAAACTAATGACAACACACTATTACACTTGTCCAGTCCAAAACCCCAAAACATTACTTTTACAATGATATAGCAACAAATGCACTTAATTGATTAATTGATTGAAAAAATTGTTGTTTCATTTTTTAACGATCGATTAATTGGTTCAGCACTAACTCTGGAGAAAGCTCTGGAGAAAGCTCAGAAAACTCAGTAATCATTCCAGATGTCTGGGTCTTCTCTTGGTCTTGTTTTATATGTTTAAAACATAATTACAGCAATTACACAATTATAGTACACAAACACTTAAGGCCTGACACTGTAGGCATAAACATTGGTCAATTTTGAGATGTTATTTTGCTTCTTCTTTCAGACTACTGGAAAGAAAACACCCAAAATACACATTTAGGTGTTTATTTTCCAACATTTTGTCTGATTTCTCCTGAAGTTATCATTACATAATGCAGCAGTTGCTTATTTAAATATATTATATATTTACTTATATTTTCAGAAAGCTTTTAATACGGAAGATAATTGTCTTAATAGAAGTAATCTGAAAAAAAACTGGACAAGTTTCATAGTGATATCTGTTAATGAAAATCTTTTTCTTATTCACAGTTAGTGTCTTATATTACATATTTTTAAAGGCTGTTTTTCTTCCTCTGAGCCAGAAATCTTCACTTCAATATCACTTAAATATATCAAACCGTTTTATTCATATTTGCAGATGGGCTTGTTCATGTATCAATCATTGGCTGATTTATAGCACATTTTATACCTAGAAATTTCCCAGTTTCCACTGTAAAAACATTTGACTCTAATATGTCAACAAAATGAAACAAGAGTCTTGAACCTGGCTTTATCCAATGTTCATATTTTCCACAACCACAAATGTTGATTGCCAGCAACACAATGCTTTGAGTGAGTCAGAGATTGTAAATGACAGAAAAACATATGTAACGTCCCATTATAAGTAGAAACGCAATGCCATCAGTGTAGTGAGAGGTTAACCTTCCAAAGTTGAGTTGAGAGAGAAATTGCTGCTTCAGATGGCTGTCACTCACTACGAGCACAGTTCGAGCTTTGCTTAAAGGCTGTCTGCAGTTTGTACACCAGAAGCTTTTTGGCAGAGGGAGATTGTAAAGTGTCTTCTTGTGGTGAGCTTGACCTGACTCAGCTCTTCTCTTCTGTCTTCTAGTAGCCGACTGTCGAGTCTTGGAGGGATTGCAGAGATATTCCTCCATCCCCACATATCTGCCTGTCAACTACCAGGTGCTCAACGCTGACTTGGCGTTCTTCCTGAAGGAAGCCAACCAGGACTTCATGAGGAACTCTAGCCTGATGTCACGGACTGAGCCCTTCTTCATCTACCAGGCCAGAAGTTTGCCCTTGCTGAACGCTAGCTACGGGCCTCTCTCCTTGGAGCAGCCTGTCCCTTTAGAGCTCCTACAGAGCCCAGGGACGTTTCCTGCCTCTTCCGTTTTTACCTTCAACTGGAAGGTGCAGACCTTTATCATGAACACCAGGATTCATTTGGCCAAGCCCAGAGTCCAGGTGCTGTTTTATGTCGCAGGCAGGGACTGGGACGACTACAGTGCCATCGACAAGCTGCCCTGCGTGCACATGTTTGCTTTCCATGAGACCCAGGAGGTGCGTGGCACATGCCAGCTTAAGGGGGGGCTGGGGCTTTGTGTGGCTGAGCTGGAGCCCTTGGCCAGCTGGTTCAGCCCGCCAAGCGTAGTGCCAGGACGCCAGAGGAACCTCGAAGTGTCTGAGGGCACGCCGGTGGAGCTCTACTACATGCTGCAGTCCACGGAAGCCGGGGAGTGCCACACAGAGGAGGCCAGGAAGGACCACTACATCCGCTCAAGCCATGAAGGGCTGTTTGGTTCCTACACCTCCACGCCGCTGAGGAGGATCGGTGGTGTGAGGCTCTACCAGAACCCCCCCCCTCCACCACTCGCTGAACACAGGCTGGATAATAACTTTATGGTCATGGTGCCTGCCACACCCATGAGGCAGAGGGAAACCGTGTCTGCTTTTATCACTGTGTCAGCCCACTCTCCCGTTGAGATGTTTACTCTCAGGTAAGAATGCATTTCTTTAGTTTTTCTGTTTAGTGCCTGGCTGCTGTCTGTGCAATTCTACAGCCAGTGTCTGTGACTCCTGCATTTTCCTTAGTCATTTTATTCTTCCTCAAAGATTTAGGCAGTATCCGCACTAAGGCTGTCCACACTTAATCTCTTCTTCTTCCAACTCTTTCAATTAGCAAACGCTATAATTCAGCTAGGTTTCTGAAGTCAAACAACTGAATGAGAATGAAATAATGATTTGATCCTAGCTGATCACACCTGTTAACCAAGGTAAACAGTTCTCGTGTTGCTGTGCTGAGACCATTGATCAAATCAGTATAGATCGTGAAGTCTGACCACATAAACATAAACACACAGGCTAATGACAACAGCTTAATTGAGTTATTGGCTGTATTGGAATTCCAAACAGGTCATCAGAGAGAGTTAGAGGAAAGTCGGCTTCTTAACTTTTTTTTTGTAGCACAAGTTCACATCAGTGCAGGCATGTGTCATAATTTTAGAATACTTTGTTATATTCAGACAGGTGTAGAAGAAGGATAAGAGACAAGTAACAAAAATCAGCTCCTTGACACTGTTGACACTCACTGTTGAATTCATTCAAAAACTAGTTTTAAGTCTAGTGGCCTTCGTCAAGCATTTCATATAACAAATGAACAAAGGACAGCAACCCATCCTAGGGATCAAACCATAAATCATCCGTGGAAAAGCCCAGACTAACAATGATCTTTACTTTATTGGGTATATTATTGAGACCTGAATGTTCCTTGGGGTATTATTTTCCTCTGAAATGTACAACCCAGTGGACTTTTACACTTCAGTTTTAGTATGGATTAAAAAAACACTATATAATTGTGTTCATTAGTGAGCTTTAGAGGTATTCTGCTACCTTTGGACAGAATCAGTCTAGCTGTGCTTCTAGTCTTTGTGCTAAGCTAGGCTAACTGGCTGCTAGCTGTAGCTACATACTTACATATAGACATGAGTGTGGTATCAGTCCTCTCATTTAAAGGACCAGTGTGTGAGATTTAGTGGCATCTAGCATGTAGGATAGGGATTCACAATTAATCGCAATAAAACCCAACCTGCAAGAAGCTGCAGTTTTTTGAATCATGGTCAAATGTGTGACTATACAGCATTATAATGAAGTACTGTAAAGCTTGTTTTCCAGATTTAAGCAAACATGTTTGTTTTGTTCGTTTGTTTGGTACAGACCCCAACAAATGTCACAACTTCAAATTGTGTTGCAGAAATGATCATTCCCACTAATCGTATCGCAATCGCAGTATTTGTCAAAATAATTGCAATATGATGTTTTTACCATATCGTGCAACCCTAGTGTAGGAGAAACTATGGTGGCCACCAAACTTTTAAAAAACTCAAAAGGCACTATCTAGACCCAGTGTTTGGTTTGTCCATTCTGGGCTACTGTCGAAAACATGGCTGTTTAACATGGCGCCCTGTGGAAGAGGACCCATTCTCTCTGTAGATAAAAACAGCTAATTTAAGCTAAGAAAACCACAATGATTCTTATTTTCAGGAGATTATACACTAATGAAAATATACCTATGAATATAATATTCAATTTCTGCCAATAAATGTTACACACTAGACCAGTAACTCTTGGCCAGAAAGCAAATAGGTGCATACTGCTCCTGTTATCATGCTGTGTGACTAGATCCAACAGAATACTTGACTTAAGACAGTGTTTTTCAATCTTGGTCCTTGGGGACCCCTGCCCTGCCCTACCACACCTGATTCAAATGATCAGCTCGTCATCAAGCTCTGCAGTGGCCTCATGACGGGCCACTCATTTGAATCAGGTGTGTTGGAGGAGGAAAACATCTAAAACATGCAGGGCAGGGGTCCCCGAGGACCAGGATTGAAAAACACTGACTTAATATATAAATTAGAGTATATAAAGTACATACAAGTTGAGTTTTTATGGTTATAGTAGAGAATAAAATATATACGTTTTCATGTTTTTATACATCATAACTTTAATCAGTTAGCATGCATTTCTCCCACAGTGAAATAGAAAAAGAGCGTGGTTATCTCTCAGAAATAGCTTGAATCAGTGAAGCTGTTGATAGGTACTAATTACAGTGAACAGATGAGACAAAATGATTTAGATAATTAACATGCAATTCAAATGAGGATGTCATTAATTAAAATGCATGTCCATTAGTGTAATGACTCAAGCCGATCTTAATCACGCTGGTTTAGAACATTAAAAAAACCTTCGGAGATGCTGCACTGAGAGGTCAAGCCAATTTGTCAACCTGTGTAAAAGAAAACAAGCTGTATGCTGAATAGTAGGTTTTTTTTTCACTTAGGCAATGTGAAAAGCACAAAAGCAATTTAAAAATTCTTCTTTTCTTTTACCAGTTGTTTATTAATAAAGATCATTTACTCAGCTAACAAATAAGATACACAGAGCGTGCTTTAGGCTCAGAATTGGAGCTAAGGTAAACAAGTGTACAATAGCTGTGAAGTTTTAACAAGCCAAACAAACTCCCCAGACTTGTATCCTTCCTGTGCTTCATTTAATTACCAAATAGTTGTCCTGCAGTGATAAGGCATTAAAACTTTTTCTTTCTCAAAATTGAGAAACTCTGAAAGACTTCTTTCATCAGACAAATGAACAGGCCATGCTGGCCTCAGAGGCAATGCCTGTGGTGTTTTTACTTGGCAGCGTAGCGCATGGCAGGCGCAGGTTGGCCATCTGAGAGCGCCAGATATGGAAAGGCCTCTGTGTGGTCCTAGGTGATAAGGCTGTCCGCATACATGCATTTGTTAGGATGCTTAAACACTAGAGCGAGAAGACTTTGATCTCTATATTCACAACATCATTATCATCTGGGTACTACGCACTTCTGTGTCGGCCATTGTTGGCTGTGTAGCCCTGAGTGCGGGATGAGCTCATGATCCTGTGAAAGCTGTCAAACAGACCTTCCACTACTTTCAGTTTTATTAGATTTCCATTTTTTTGCACATTCAATAACAAAATCCAAGGCCAAGTCCTTCATATTCCATTTCTTAGTTTTCACCATATCTGTATTGAAATCCTGAATGAAAAAGCTTAAATTCAAAAGAGAACTGAAATATCCACTCAGTCCTTCAGTCATTTTTTTTTCCTTCTCACCAATTCCGTTTTCACCTATGTGTCGTCCATTATGCTAAAAGGCTCATGCTGTGATATATGTATTATGCAATGAAAGCTAATTTCACATATTTTTAATAGCCAATCATCCAGCCAATTTATTACTTTGTGGATGCCCAGCATGGTATGTCTTGCCGGGGTATTTCTGCCATGACATGCTATTTTTAATTTGATGGACTGATTTGATTTAAACTCCCCTGTGTTAATAGGCTGTGTCACTCAGGAAAGTTTTTGACTCATTTTACTGCAGTTTACTTTGCTCAGATTTAGAAGGATTTTGGTTTGCAGTGTTTTAATAGTTGCTGCTTTTAGTCGCTATCATGAGTCATCCTGACATATAAGCACATTTGTATTTCCTGTCTCCTCTCCCTCTGATAAGTCACTGTCCACTGGAGAAAATTATATGAAAGAGGACGCTGCCTGAATTATCATATAAAAAGACTATTGTGTTTATGGTTCATAATGTGTTTTTTTTTACATTTCTAAAGATTGCATCACCACCATCTTCATTGCACTAATGTCAAGGTGTAGAGATACAGTTTAGAAGGCTCCCATGTTCAAAAATATGCCCCAGATGCTCTAAGTAATAAAGGCTATCTTTCATTTTACTGACTGTGCTGATTTTCCTAAAATACCCATTATCCTGTTACCTTGAGCTGTGATTGCCCTCTAAATGAAAAACCACACGTTCTTGGACAGTCTAATCAATGACTGTGAAAATATAAGTTGTAATACATGATCTTCCTATTCAAATTCTTCCTATTAAAATTCTTCCCATTCAAATTCAAATGTGTCTCAGAAACAAGAGACAGAAAATATTTTCAGAAAATAACAAAGTAATATATTTAAAACCTGCGTCCTCCTGAGTTTAGCTTTTTCTTCTTTTCTACAGCTCCCCAGAGAGAGCACTCTCAGAATACTACAGTACTTTATTTGCATACAACTCGCCATTTTAATAAAGTCTAGGCATCACTGACACCTCATTAAAGAATGTAAGTGCGAAAGAACTTAACGTAGTTACTGTGTGATAATAAAAAACCTTTTAATTGGTTAAATAATTGGTGATTATCTCTTAAACACTCATGTTAGTAAGTAAATATAAGTGATAATGTAAAAATGATATTGAGAAATACAACATTGTATAGAAGGAAATGACAGCAGTAATAATTTTAATTTATAAGGAACTTCAATGTGAAATGTATCCACTGCTGAGAACTGAAAATTTAAACATCACTTAAATATATTATTCTGAAAACCAAGTAGCTTATTTTATCTGGTCTATATTTCCTCCTTGTAATTTTAATGTTCCAGTTTAAGAAATGTGTCCCGTATGAAAACATTTAATTTGTTTAGGTATAATTAGTCAAATTATGATTTAAACATTCAAGTCAGGAGAAAAACAAAAAGTCGCTAAAATTGGATTAGTTAAAGTAAAATTCAAGTGGAGAAATTCACACTTAAACATCCCGGGTACCAACATCAGGATACGCTACTCCTTTCCAACAAAGTAACATTCACCGGCATGGTGCGGAGATGTTCTGTACCAACTTTGGTGATGATTGCTCAAAATTTGTAGGAGGAGCAGCTAAAAGCAGATTTGGACAAAATTCAAAATATATCTATATAAATATATATAGACACAAGTGTTATTAAAGTGTTGTTAAAGGCTTATATGGATTAGATTTGTCGCCATCGATGTGTTAAGTGGGAACTGAATACACCATTGGAGGCGGGGCTCTGTGGTGCATGAAGCCAAACAAGTACATTTTTCCCGGTATAACATTTTCGGGATTTCAGCATATGCTTTCGGTTTAGCCCTCCACTAACTTGAATAGAAATAAAATTATTTAATTGTGTGGCGCTAATAGACTTCCCAAATGTTATCAGAATGAATGGATCAAACTCTGATTCACAAATATTATCTTGTATGCCAGTGTGCGTCACGTGACAGATGCCATTGCTGTGATTACACGGTTTTTGTTTGGCCATGATGTCAAATTGGCTTGAAAGACCGGCACTCCTTCTGTGGGTCTTGGTCTGGACTGTTTCTGAGACTTACAGTTCAAAGGTTAAAGACTAAGACGTAAAGCTTGTTGTTACAGCACCACCACCTGGCCAAATTGCACCAAATTTGACACAGCACTTCCTTAGATCTTCAGCTGTATACTCCACTCCAATACCAAGTATGAAGTCAACTGGATGACTGTTGTTGAGAAAATTGTAGGACATACATACAGATAGTCACTCCTTTACAGTTAGATAAAGGGGACACAGGTTTGACTTCAGCTAAACAATTTTCAAGAGGAAACCATGTATATGTATACTGTCATATATTCTATGTAAAAATTGTAAGTCATTCCATCTATTAAAAAACTGTCAATAACGCTAATAATATATAAAAAAATTTTTTTATAAAAAATAAATATAATTTATACCATCAACCAGCTTATTACATCAAGATATTTAATGACATTTTGTGAAGTTTACACATCCTAGAGTAATTTCCTTACCAAGCAATATAAATCTTTATATTTGCTAAATATACTGGGAATTATAATACCCAACATCTTAGGATGGTTTTAAAATGTCCTGCCAATGTCAAAGGACAACATCAAAATATGAATAAGTGTGAACAAAGCTGGATTATGCAAGATTAACTCTTTGATAGCGGGGTTTTGCTTTGCTGTGTTCCTTTGCTGTATACCGTCTTTGATATTTCCCTGCTTTGTTGTGCTGGATGAGAAACAGTATCACAGTGTACTGTAGAGCCGTTTTATCACGAGCAGAAGTTACTCCTTGTAATGTTTTCAAAGAACGAAGACATTTCTGCACTCCAGCATAACCTGCACGGTTGCATTGGAGTCGGATGAAGGGAAAGACATTGAAAAGGCGCTTAGGACTTTAAGGCCATTAGATTTAATATGCAAGTAATGTATAAGTTGGACTCATTATCATAATATGTTTTCTGTTATCACTATGCAAGCAATTACAATTATTATATGTCATTGATAATTCATTATTATCCCCTCCGTATTAGATGGTTCATATGCAAATCAAATGCAACGAAGGAAATTATTTTAAAGGATATTTTCCTCCTGCAGTCTCCAGTGGTACAAACGAAAAACCCAGAGCACAAAAGGAAATTGCTCTTTTTTCTGTCTTGGTGCAGTGTTACCATACAGCATGAGTCATTGTACAGTGAGGGTCATTACATGTGGCTGTGTTCAGCCATCATACGGTATTTCTCATGTCTTTGTGTATGTAGATTACCTTCCAGACAAAAAGTTCCTGCTGTAAGTGAAGTAACAAAGGAGCACACACACACACACACACACACACACACACATACACACCACTGATGACAGGTTGGAGGCCTAGTAGGGATTTTGTGGAAAGTTTTAGGGTGGGGAGAGGGGCTGAACTTGATGTTTATAATAAAGCAAGGACCTCCTCAGTACTCCAACAATTTAACATTGACTCACATGGCCTATGGAAAAATGTATAATAGTTTTCTTGAAATATTTGAACTGAATATTGTATGCAGAATTTTAAATTGAAGTTCAATCTTATAGTTTGAAATCAAATTTCATTTAATTTGATTTTCAAGTTGTAAGTATTTCTCCAAATTCAGTTGGGAATTCAGATTCAGTTTCTCAAAATTAAGTTTCAGCTCAGAGACTTGCACTCATCTGGGGGAAAAGAAGATTTATTCCAACTCCTTTCAAAGGACTTATTTGAACCACAAGTCTAAACTGAATTTAAAAACTAAATTTGGACTGAATAGAATTTTTTGGAATTTAAATAAGCAAGTTGAAAGCAATACAAGTTACATTTAATTTCAAACTACAAGATTACATTTCAGTCTCTGAAATACAATTGTACATTTTGCGTAAAAGTGCTTTCTGTTAAGATGCAGAATAAAGTTTAGGAATGAAAAATTCTTTCACCTTATAACTGTAAAGTTTCACTTGAATTACGTTTTCTTAAACTGACATAAATCTCACATGGAAGACCCGCTCATGCTCTCTCTAAAAACTCAGACTATCCTCCCTTCAGCCAGAGGAAAATGTACAATATGCTCCCTCTTCTTTGACCCGTCCTCCCCCCTTAATCATTTTTGTACAGTCCCACTGAAAACCTTTGATGCACACCTAGCAGTATCCGTACAAAAATATGGAATTTACTGATTAAGGTAATATTATCAGTGCTTTACTGGAAGTGCATCGCATCTCCAGCAGTTTGTGGTTTTACTTCTGTGCAATCAACAAATTAATTTAGCCTTAAATGACATAAAGAGCTTCGACTTGAAGGTGACTTTACATTTGGATCTCACGTGTAAGTCTTACAACTCTAAAGAAATCTTTGCTTGATCTTGCTCCCTTGGGTGTCGTTTTACCTTAAAAGGCTCTGAAATGGGAAAGACTGGAATAAAATTGGCTGCAATGACACAAAATTCTGTGTTGAGATAATAACTCTCATTGCCGTAGATACTTTCATCTACCTTTTGTATGTGCGTGTTACTGTGCTTGTGCTTGCATGAACTCTTTGTGTGTGTGTGTGTGTGTGTGTGATGCAGATGTGTGGCAGATGCAGGTGTGTTGTATGTACACACTGTTTGTGTGTTTCAGCTGTTTGCCAACCCGATAAACACTGCTGGTCTTCTGCATGCAGTTTGTTTAATCGTTTGCCTCCCGTGGAGAACATTCTAGCAAACATTTGTTTGCAAACAGATTTCAATAAAACTGTCAGCCTTTTGCAGTCACATTGTGTACGGGAGTGTTTGTGCATGTGTTTGTGTGTCTGTGTGTGCTGACACGTCTGAGCTATGCTCACACTGTGAATACCCAAAGCACTGTATGAGCGACTGTGATGGAATCAATTTGCCACATCTTTAAAAGCCAGTGCATCAGTGAACAAATTATCTACCATTACGCTTCATTATGTGTGCTGATGGACAACAGTGACTAATATATGCAAGAAGCAGTGGCCTCAAATATCAGCAGGAGGGACAGGATATAATGGAGTAGGTATAGAATCATTCTCCCAAAAAGGGTTAAAAAACCTTCTAATCTGAGGTACAAAGTCATTCCACTGTACTCTCTAAAATATAGTCTAAGATTTATTTCCATAAGGCTTATTTGGCTTCCTTGGTATCATTATTATAGTATACATTAACATTACCTGCACACTGTTTTGGACATCTTAATACAATAGTCACATGCCATATGTGTATTAAAGAAGTTATGGGTTGCTGTTATAATCCTTTCTCTGCAGTCTGGCCGTGATGTGTTTCCATTGTAGAACGACTGTGCTGAAAGAAATGGGGGACAAAATCCACAGTCCTCATTCTGTGCAGAAAAGTAATATGAAACTAATAAAAAACTAAGCATTTTTAAACAATAAAAACTCAACTGAAACTAAACTGAATTGAAAACAAGAATTTAATTAAAAGGAATAAAAATACAAAACTATATTTGACTACGACACAGGGTTTATAATTCAATACATTACAATACATTGCAATACAGAAGGCAAGGCGATAAATTGTGCTTTTTTTCTAGTCTAATTTGAGAAAAAAATGTCATAGTTAAAAGAACACACCACCATGCAACCAGAACAGTGGGATCTGCATTTGTATTTAGCTGCTGCACATTCAACATCACAGCCCTCACATTTACAACACTTTCTTACACCCCTAGTATCTTCTCCAGTTACTCTCTTGTTAGTGTGAAATTCCCTGTTTGTGTTTCCCCAGACAGTGTTTCCTTGCTAACATGAGGGATACATGCTGGTAGTCACATGTGGGTTTGTTTGCTGGGACCCAACATCAGCCAGGATGAAGAGACCTCGTTATTTTGTCTATCTGAAGTTTCATATGTGCTTGGGAACTCTATAATTAATTTTTGTACTGAACAAGGACTGTGGACTTTGCCCTCTATTTATTATAGTACATTTGCTCTATGAAAGAACTAAATAACAACCACACTGGAGAGCAGGGCTGATTACAGTGACCATTCTATCAGTGTGCACATGGCATTGAGTGACTCTGTGCTAATTCAAATTGCTTAGTTTTACCGACCAATAGTCCAAAACTCAAATTGACTTTACACTGATATAAAGCAGAGAAAAGCAGCAAATCCTCGCAGAGAAGCTGGAACCAAAGACTATTTGTCATAAATGATTAACAGATTATCGAAATTGTTGCTGATTAATTGTCAAAAATCTGACTGACGATTGAGCAACTAATTGTTTCAGCTCTAAGAAGAACTCCTCAGACTGTCCTCCCTCCTATCAACTACAGTGTCTTACATAAGACAATAGTTATTCATAAGACAGAGCAAATTAGCCTCAGGAATATGTCGGGAACATGTGCTCCCTTGATTTTTAAAGGTTATATATGAGTTTTAAAACATCAACTATTTGCTAAAAAAAGAAAAAAAGATATAGTGGAGTCATAGTGTCCTGAGCACTCCCTCTGCCTGTGTTGCTATCACAGCCTCAGTGAGTTGTGAATTGGTGATTGTTGGAACCGGCAAAGGTTTTTTTCTGTCCACTTTGAATGAAGTAACAATGTTTCAATGATTTGTGAGATAAAATTACTGTTTTTGTCTATGGAGTCTGGTGCCGATTTTACGACTGTTTCTGGTTAAAGAAAAGGTCTATCTCTGTAGCATCCTTTCCATAATGTTGTCAGACACTTAGAATGACAATCTGAGCCTGTCAGTAGCAAACCAAACATGTTTTCAGAGGACAGGCACATTTGTCCCTGGGGATTAGGTTACGTTGTTGCAGCCATTACAGCCAAATATTTTCACATGTAACTCTGTGAATTAGGGGGTTTATTCTGACCAAACCAGAGTTTGGGATTTTTGGAAAGCCTGTGAAAAGACTAACAAAGATGGTTTTAGTGAGTTTTATTGTCTTTCTGTCCAATTTAAAGTTTGTTTTACGATTATCTTCGAGGTAAAAATGATTAGTTTTGTCTATGAAGTCTGGTGGGCTTTGTTTGTAATCTCAGATGCTGTACTGTAGTGTGACATCTGGTATGTGAATTTAGTATATATAATTTTAATAATAACACATTTCTGTTTGTGTTAATTTGTGCATTGACAAAATGATTTAATCTTCCAAATCTATTTCCTCCAAACAAACACTCTGGCCTCCAGGCTTGCAGCTGCTGGCCACTAATGGCTTGAGACAAAAGTCTGAATAAAAGTAATACTTCAATGAAACAAATTAATAACTGCTCAGGTAGAGAAATGGATAACAACCTAATGGTAGCTGGCTAAAGACAAGTGGGAGACCCCCCTCTTCACAAAAGACCACAACACACAGTGTTCACACACTCATATCCGATTCATTACAGTGCAATCTCATTTGAAAGCCATCATCGCTGGCTATAAACAGGCACTGAATCAGCAGCCACTGGCTTCTACAGGGGAGAATATGTGATGAAAGACTAAGAAAATGCCATGTCATTTATTGGCAGGCATTGGAGCCATAAGCCATTTTCCTAAAACAGCTTCTCCATTTGAAAGTGGGAGAAAGAAGCACTCTGGGGACCAGATATAGATGATTAAGACCAAACATGTCTCAGAGAGTGGCTTCAAATATGCATTAAATAAATCTTGTCAGATGTCTCCTAGTCATTATGAATAATATCTTTGTAGTTTGTTTATATTTAGTCTGTGAGAGCTTGCACTATGATTTGGCAACCTGCTGCAGATTGCTTGTGAATTTCCAAAACAAACTGTCTTCTTTCCTGTTAAAGTGGCTAATAGTGTCAGCAGCAGAGTCTTTCTGGAGCCCTCTTGGATGCAGCCCTTCAAAAAAAACCTGAATGTTTTAAGAGCTATTTTGTTTTGTTTTTTGCAGGAAGGAGTCTCCTCACGTTTTCATTAAGGTGTCAAACATCAACGTCTCTTATGCTGAGCTTGCCGATTTAAATTTGCCCCATTATGTTTGTTACATTTTTATTAGCTGGTAGAGTGTGTGGCCGTGCCAGCGGCTGACTGAGGTCCTGTTAACAAACACTGCTGCCAGCAGCTGGGTACACAGAGACGGCAGTGCTGTAATAGAGCAGAGTGGTGCATCGCTCCCACATCTAGCCCCCATCTCTCCCACACAGCTCCATGGGGGGTCCTATCATCTGCCTAGGCTCCATCTAGTCGCTCTTTTAGTGAAAATACAGTATTGTTCACCCAGGAATAGCATTCATATATAATTAGACAGCGACACAGATATACTGTTGGCTTACTCGTTACATAGAAGCAGGTTTTTCTTTGCAACTCGACTTCTGAATTTAGAATGTATGGCAGAAAAAGAATCCATTTCTCAGTATTGTTGAATATCACGATGCAATAGCTTTCACATTAGAGTTAACAGTGCAAATGTATTTTCTTTTCACTTCAATGCACAATAAAACTTACTTGGCAAGAGAGACACAGAAGTGTATAAAATATAAAGAGGAGAATTGTATAAAAAGTTCCCTAAATAGGAAATAATCTGCTCAAAATTCATCCAGATCACTCGCTTTACACAAACTTCTTGCAGTTACTGAGTTCCCTATTTGGGTTCATTGTACAGTTTTGAATATAATCAAAGTCACTTAGTTATTATATAAAATGGGTCTCTTGGGGAACCACTGGCCTAGCACGTATCTAAGCACAGGAAAGGAGAAAGTTGACCGAGGTTCTGACTGAGGCTTACTCAATTGTTATTGGACTACATAGCAAAAAGGGGTGGGGCTTAGGAAGGGTCAATTGCAGAGGTTTGCTGGTGAGCGAGAAGCATCAACATTGGTTGCAAATGGTTACATTTCTCCTAATGTAGTTCTCACCCAACTGACTGAGTAAACAGGAAAACATGTTTCAGAACCTAAGCCATTACACATGAACTGAAAGCATTCTTTGTTGAGTGAGCAGGGTTTTTGTGTCGGTTCTACTGGTACAATAAAATGTATGGAATTATATTTGTGCTCCTTTTGACCACAGGAAAGTACTTTTACATGCACCAAACTTGTATTTTATAGAGACCTCATTATAATGTAAAGAATAATTTAATTTAAGCAAACAAAACGTTCATTGTATGCTCATTTGCCCTGTCGGCTCGCCCTCTATTCTTTTCATGATAATAATTTCTGTAGAAAATATAATGTATGTGCTTGCAAAAAAATCTATTCTGTGCTGAAAATGTCCCTTTGCTGCCTCACAATTAAGAAACAATATAACCCCGTAGACTCCATGGTGAAGAAGTTAATAATCTGGACTTCAGCAATGGTCTTAATGTCATCACCACCAATCATCCTGAATTTTTTTTAAAGATTATTTATGTTTCTGTTTGATCCACTGATTACATTTGTAACCACCCTGACCAGTTGTTACAGGTAAGATCAGCACGCTAATTGAATGCTGACGAATATGCATTGAACCCTACAATCAAATAGCCTGCTGGAAGGCTAATAGAGGCCAAGCTCTCGCTACTGATGAATATATTGACAAGAACAGAGCCTCAAAGATCACAATATGTTTCCCGCTCTCTGCATTATACATGCAGCGGTAATTATTTCTTTGTAGAATGACTGAATTAAATTACAATAATAATTCTATCTGTTATTCAGCGCTAATTAAAGGGTCAGCTTATTCAATTCCCAGTCTTTTACTTACACTTTCTTTTGCCCCTCTCACTTTTATTCCCTTCTAAGCATAAACACGATCAAAGCATTTTTCTTATAATTAATTACAGTCTCTAAGCTACACCAGCTTGTAGTTTCATGTTTAATTTAAGGTCAGTATTTTATGGATTCTTCCAGGCTTATAATAATAGTTGTCCATCGCAAAGTCCTGATTTAAATGTAGATAAGCAGTCGTCTTTTCAAATGAATGACCATTTATTATTAGGGATGAGTATTCTTAAATAAATGAATAAAGTTACTTTTAGATTTTTGTTTTAATACGCTCATTCCATAGTCATGCATTATCTAAAGTGATAAAGGGAAAAGCAGATTTAGAGAAGAGAGGCTAATCAGATTTTTTTTAAATGTACTGAAACAACCATCCATCGGTCACCCTCCAGATGCCACTAGAAATACAGCGTGTCATGCAGACTACACTTAGACCTCGACTCTCTGGCTCTGTTTGATTGTGTCGTCCATTAGACCTTGAATGAATCTCTGCTTATTAGCAGTAGGGAAGTACAGAGGTATGATTTAGTGCTGATTTTTGGAGGGAACACAATAACCTTAAATTGAATGGTTTCCCTATTCATTTTCATGGACTTTAATGTGCCCTTCTAACTCTGTAATTGGCACTGTAACTGGTTGTATTATATCTTCCATGACTCTTGTAGCCACTTGTTCGCTGACAGTGGCTAATTATCTCAGTTAGTTGCGTTCTTGAAGTTATGGGAAGCAAATAAAAAAAGTAGGCAGCAGTTAGAAACGTGGTGATTCTCAAGGGATCTTTCACTACTGCGTTCTTCTGACATCCAGATAAGAATAGACGTAAGAGGATTATCTTTGCACCACAGATAAGTGTAATCAAATTTATCAGATGCTTAGTAGATTAAGATGTGGAAGACATAAGACTACATTTTTGTATGTGAATGCTTTTTTTAAAACTTCTTTAGAGGCCTAATCTCCACATACACCCCATGACAGTCTGTCCTTTAAAGGAAGGCATTTTTGAAATATGCTTTTTAGCCAAGAGTTAGAAGAGAAGATCGATTGGAAAAAATGGAGCTAGAGAGCTAGTAGATACAGCACAGTTAGCTTAGTAGAAAGACTGGAAACAGGAGGAAACCGCTAGCCTGGCTTTGTCCAGAGATAACACAATCTGTCTACCAGCACCTCTAAAGCTCAGCCTTCAGTCAGTTTCGTCTCAGATCTATAATATTCTCTAAACTGTAGCTTATATTGCGGGTTACTTAAAAGACCCGGTCTAAAACATTGCTAGGATGCTTGCATTGGGCCATCCCTGTTAAAAAAGAACAAATCACCTACACTCCAGATGGCTCCGGCAGCGGGTAGCCTCCTGCTAGCTAGTAGCTACCTTGTTGTGTATTAAGTGTTTTGTATTTATTTATCATAATATATTTAGGTTCAGGCACTGTTTAGGCACCGGTAACAGTATTGTTTTAGCACCAGTATTGGAAAAAACTCAAATGATACCCAACCCTAGTAGTTAGTGAGCTTTA
>NW_023339718.1:3959995-3961301 GCF_004916995.1 Morone saxatilis
AGCTAAAAAGCTTAGCTTATACATGTATATGTGTGGTATCAATGTTCTCATCTAACACTCATCAAGAAAGTGAACAAGTGTGTTTTCCTTTAAGTACAGCTAATTTCATGGTGGGACTTATTTCAGTAATATTAACACAGCAAATAAATCACCAGTAATTTAAATGTTGAAGAACATCTGCCTGTGAATATTGTCCGCTAGTAATCAAAACAAAAAATGTTGCACATTTGTTCATTATCCATATGTTCACCAAGAATAGAAACTATTTTACTTAGTGTTGTCCTCCAGTCCTGTCTGGGGAAACATACCCCAGATGGCCTCTGGTTCAGTCTCTCTAGTTTAAGCTTTGAGGTTGGAGTCAGAGAGAGAACATGCTGTTGCCTATGTTTAGATCAGGCTATCCAAAGTCCCCACATAATACAAATACTTGCAGCTACTCTCAGAACCAGTCAGACAAATTCCCTGACAATTTCATGATCCTCAGGTTGCCTTTCCAATCCGACACTTTACACATTAATCTCTGTCCTGATTTTGATGACCTTTGTCCAAAACCCTGTGGGAAGCCACTTTGCATGTAGGATTTACTCAGTTCATCCCCACCTTGTGTGTCAACGAGTGTATATCTGACTGGCTGCATCCAGGGATCAGGACAGTAAAACATGTACCTAGCAACAGCTCTGCTCTCCACAGACAGACAGAAATACAGCCCCCTGTGATCACTGTCTCCCAGCGCAGCCCCGCCCCTCCAGACCGGCATCAAATCAATGGTTTCAGGCAGAGCGCCATTATACCTCCATATACTAGGCAGATTTTTCTCTTTTCCTGTCCGGACTAGCTTCTATGCAGTGAAATTAACAAGCCTATCATGAATGCATAATACTAACGTCCCAAGATTTAGAAATATCTAAGATCAGTTTCTGGTATAGATGTACTGTACAACACCATCCAGTGGCTCTCAAACATTGCACCCACATTGCAGGAAACCCTTTGTGTTGAGATGCAATTCAAACCTTTTAATTAAAAACTACTGCCAAATACTTGCAAATCCAAATATTGGATATTTTTTCTATGTTTCCATAGCGACCAACTCACCTCTCTGTCACAGGTGAAACGGGTCTTTGTTTTATTCTCTCTTCTGCACCGGACCATCAATCGAATGTTTTTATGCTGTCTGATGATGTTGCACTGGCACTTAGAGCTTAGACAAAATACTGTTCAGTTCCAAACTCAATACTGCATAGCTTTATGGAATAAACAAATAAGTAATTCAAGTAACCACGGCAGTAACAAACGTTATTATATATAT
>NW_023339718.1:3961324-3972494 GCF_004916995.1 Morone saxatilis
TATACAGCAGAAAGTGCAGAATTGAAACTAAGCGTAATGGTGTAATGCAGTAGTGGAGGGAAGTATTCAGAATCTTTTGTTAAGTAAATACCGCCCTAAAAGAAATTCTTCATTAAAATGTGAATTCCTGAATTGAAAATAATACTTAAAGGCATACTATGCAGGAGTGGGCATTGCGTTGAAACCAAACGCACCATTTAAAGTTGGCGCCTCTTCCCTAGCTCGAGTGAGCAACTTTGAGCTGCATCATGCTTGAGGAGAGGGAGTGATGTTAGCGAGTTCAAAGCAGTGAATCAGCAAAATAAAACGTTATTTTTTCCGATTGTTTCACAGCGGTTTTGTTCTAAAGCACAAATAAACACGGCCACACCTCCGCACAACCCTGCGGGAAGGTGCCATATTTCTGGATTTTGTCTGAATGCAGTCAAAGCTAGAAAATAAAGGGAACAGAGGGCTGCAGGGTCTCTGCTCATATAGACGCTGCCACACATTTCTAGGGGGTCATTAGTGATGATTAAGAGGAATATGTTTTTATGCATTTATATTCTCTGTTAGAAAAATCTTGCATTGTATGCTTTTAATTAAAATTATGTATAATTAGCTAAATGTACTTTTCAAATGTATAGATCATAAAAGTGGGCGAAATGGCCCCTGTCAGTTTAATGCTAATATAACATTAGATTAATACTGATACATTAATTTTTTAAGTTATATGAGTTGGAGCTAATTATTAACTGTTTTACACAGTAAAGGTAGTGTAATATATGACATTATATCTTATACAGTAAACCTTTGTTGAGTTTGTAAAGTATGTATCAACCTTAGCTGTCAAATAAATGTAGTGGAGTGTTGTAGTTACCCGTGATATAACCCTTTGTATCTGTGTCGGCTTTTCTTTGGATTAATATAAGCTGTTCTGGTGTATAAAAATATATAGTACTTGATTATAACAGTGTGTATGAGTTATATGATGAAATACTGGCACTAAGCTGAACTCTGACCCAGCAGCAACCACTCAACCACTGATAGTGTGTAGACATCCTAACCATGGAAATTGAGCTGAACTGCTCCTTGACCTCCAAACCAGATCAGTGAGGGATAATCCTAAGCATAATACTAACAGAGCACAAGAAAGGCAACATCAGAGTTCATCCGGTCTCAAGAGAAGGCCGGGTCGTGATTCCAACTTTTTATGTTAACAGAATAATAATTACACATAGCTTGGAAACAGAGTCGGTGTGTGTGCGTGCACATATTTGGGTTTATGTCTACATCCAGGGTGTGCCAACATTACTTTGAGTGTGTGACCTCTCTTCAAGGCATGTTTTATTGCAATTTACACACATTTCTGTAGCTTAGAATAAAGAGGCTGAGTCATTAAGCATACCTCTCTAAGGCTGTGTATATGCACAGCTGATAATAATAATAAAGCCATCCGCATGTGTGACATCAGCTGCTCACATCTGTGACGTACCCCAACTCCTTCGACCCGCCTATTCTCCCTCCCTTAAATCTATTTCGGTATGGTGGTAGAAAATTACTGAAATGTTTGTAAAAGACTGTTATATCATCTGTTGAATAACTCAGATGGTGCCTTTGACGTAGAGTGAGAGACTGTCCAGTTGTAAAGATTAGAAGACCATGGGTTGTCTCAGTTTCCTGACATATTTTTGTGGTTTTGTTGGTTCCAGCTGGATTTCGGTGGCTAAGAAGAGCCATACTCTCTTTATGACCTTTTTACATGTGTATCTACTCATCAGGTACACATCTTTCTATATTTTTTAGTATGCTTCTTCATCATTTATTTGTTTCAAATAATAATTGTTTCAGTTTACTCTGCTATTATGGCACAGTTATAATTATTATACAAGCTAATCACAGGTGTGTAGTAAAATGGCATCATATGAAAAATTAGAAGACTTCCGCATTCTGTGAAATTAATTCATCAATGCATTAACCATAATTTTATTTCTAGGATTTATACCATATGCAGATTTTATTGGTGTGATTTAATTTTCAGTTTTTATCAGCGTGCTTTGTGTGCTAACCCAGTATAGATTAACATTACTCATTAAACACCAGTACAATACAGTCCATCCTCATCCTGTACTGTTGTATTGACACAACAAAGCATACAATCCCTTCTCTCTGTTACACTGTGTATTTCCTATAATGTCTTACTTGCCTCACTGTCTATATGTTCTGTTGTATTTAATTCTGTCAAAGCTCCTTTTGTGGAAAAATCTCTTTTTGCTTTCAAACATAGATCTCCATTATGGAAATCTCTGTGCTGACTCTGTTAAAGCATGGCAGGGCTGCTGCTGATAGAGCCTGCATGATAAAGGAAATCTACCAACCTTTTTTCGCCTCCTTGAAACAGTGGCAGGGCTGCCAGAGCACAGCGCGGACTTGAGAAATAATGTATGTCATCAAGGACATACATTATTTCACGCGGGCTGCCTCAGTGATTACAATGACAAACTGTTTTCACTGTTTGAGTGCTGACCATCTATAGCTGGAGGGCAGTGCAAAAAAACAAACCAAAAAACAAAACACACACAGAGAAGAGAAAATAACCATACATTTATGGATTGAAATGCTTGGCTGAAAGGGCCTATAGATAGCATCGTGCTGGGCATATGTATCCACTGGCAACATACTGTGTCCTATATAATATATGGAAAAACACTGCATTGAAAATGTGCAAAATGGAATACCTTTAAGTTGTGAAATTGCAATTTTTTTCAGTGTCTTGTTTGAAATTCATTTAAATAGATGGATATCCATTTCCTTTTTGTCAGGTATACTGTATTGATAAACCATTTCCACATTCAGTCGGCCCCCTAGATGGAAATGGAGCAGAGCTCTGCATGATCAAAATGCAAGCTCCCTTATTTACATTTCATCCTCTTCTTCCTGTAATAATCTTTGGAAGAATCTGTTATTAACCCGAGGAGACCCTGTTCTCGTAAAAAGAACATGGTGATAGAATGTGAAATGCCTTAAAGATTAGATTTCATACCAGGAAGTTGGGATGATGTAATTTTTGGCTTGCACTTACAGTATGGTGCTGGGGCTTCTTGTTTCAATGACCAATTTGATGAAGATGTTGTCTCACCTTGATTGACTCACATTTTCGTAATGCTAACATGCACTTAAATCAATAATTCTTCTCGTTTTTCAGCCCACTGTTCAATATTTTCAGCTTGTCTCACTCTCACCCCAACACCTCGGGATTTGACCACTCAGATGCCGAACTCTGGCATTTTACATGCACTTCCAAATCTGGTTATGTTATTCAACTGTCTGGCATTTCCAAAGGTCACAACCTTTACTTGTTCATTTGGTGCCTTCGATGTCAGTGTTTCTGTGTTCAACATGAGTTTTTCCGGGGCAGATGTCAGAGGTCTGGGGCTTGTTAGGGCTGCAGAAGAGGGCTGATCGACACCACTGATCAATTCTCAGCAGGCCCTCTGTGATCTTTTCTGTCTGCCACTCCTTCTTTGATCTCCCCGGCCTAATCAATGAAACTACGGTTTCTGTAGCCAACAGGCTGCAGACTCACTCTTCCAGCAGATCTGTGAAGAGATATGCCGGTGCAAAGCAAGGACTCTCTGACATGGCCATCGGCACCAAAGGAAGAGAAAACAACATACTAAAACAGCTGACCCCAGGTTTCTCACTGTCAAGTTAAAAATTCAAAATTGCTCTTTTGTTTCACTGCGGTTTGGCTTTTTGCAATGCACTATGCAGTATGTGCCTTTCCTGCAGAGAGCAGACCTGTCCTCAGCAGTGCATATCTACCATAGACAGACATTGAGAATATGACAGCTCCCCCTGTAGCATTAGGCGCTATCTGACGGTGGGGAAAGGGAAAGCAGAGCAAAGTGGTTGGTCTGAGTGGCTAAAGACTGAGAGAGATGAACCATGGTGGCCTCTTTCTCTCCCGTGAAAGGAGCCTGTGGGCCCCTCCTGCAGCAGGAAGGTTAGGGATTCATCATTGACCAGAAAATTCAAGTGTGTGTGTGATCAGGGTGGCTGGCCCAGCGCTGGGCTAAATGGAAGACTAATGGGTAGTGGGAGCAAGCCTGACGGGCTCTGAGGAGCCCTGTTCTCTCTCCCTCCACCTGTCATCCATCACATTTCCAGCTGATACTGGGAGATAGCTGTCCCACACTGGTGGGAGGGGGGCCAAGGGAGCAGACGGGAGGGGAGGGGGGGGCGCCAGCTGGCTGCAGACAGGGACACGGATGTCGCTACTGCATACTATTGGGAGCATTCAGTGTTTAGCAACCATTCTCATCCACAGATTGAGGCAGGAGCTTGTCTGTTTGGGTCAGGATGATACCTCGGCCCGTGCTCCGACTGAAAGTACTCTAACAAGACCGACAATCGGTCCACTCCAGCAAGCATTCCCAGTACATCTTCCGTGCTCATTAGAATATTAATGAGCCGGTTGTATTTTATCATGCAACACCAGAAGAGATGAAAGAGGCCACTATGACTGACAATGCCAGAGAAAGTAAAGTGAATGGCTTATAATGATTAGAAATGAAGCTTATGTAAGTAAATTAGAGCATTTTGTCTCGTTGTCTCATTGAAAGACATAATGCTATTCAGACAGCAGGGTGAAGGTTCAGCTGTTTTTCATCCAGTGTGGAAGCTCCGGAGAAACTTTTTCACATAATCATTGCCTCTGCTTTTTCTCTGTGGGACAGAGGACACCAGGGGAAGTTCTCGCTCTCTCTCACACACACACACACACACACACACATACGCAACAAAAGGCAGAAATAGCTTTTGAAAGTCCTTTTATATGAGCTCAGATTAGAGTTCTTTTAAAACAAATGTCACCTTGAGGGCAAAGAAAAGAGATTATGGATTTTTTTATCACCTCTCTGCTAGGTGATGCTTTACCGTGGCAAAGCATCCAAACTCTCCTTAGATTGAATAACAATTATTAAAAAAGGTGTCCCTTAAGATTTGGCATGCATATAAAATATCATCCTAATTCTAAAGACTTCACTGAAGAGTATTAAAACCTTTTTCGATTGGTTGATGTATTTTTCTGTTTTTACCTTTGCCAAAATCAAAGTATCGATATATCTCAGAATGAATCCCCTGATTTGGGGAACAGATTCAATTGTTTCTTTGTCTGCTGACAAATTATAGTGTCCCCTACTGCCATGATAAATGTTCATTCACGGGCATGCTGCTGTTTCAAGTAGTGCATGCAGCATGAGAGGGGTTTTGTTGTTACTGTTTTTTTTCAATAGGGCCATTAGGAAAAAACTAGACCTATACTGTGCAGAGCGACCAACCTTCTTCGACCCTCCAAAGGATAAGGTGGTATAGATAATGATGGATGTAAATTAAAATCAGGGGCGTGTCGGGGGGGGGGGGTTGGACAAGCTGATGGCCCCTGAAATCTGATTGGCCACCCCAAGTGCTACCTGATTATTACCTCATTACACTCAGTAGAGTTTCACCATACTAGCTTTGTGAAACTATTGAAATTTGTGCTGTTGTTTCATTAAAAGGTATTTTTTCCTCCTCCATTAACAGTATGCAGATGTAAAGTAATAAATGTTTTATTCACTCTTTAAAGGGCTGTTCCACTAGGTTTGAAGAGTTGGGACAGAACATATTGTTCAAATACAAAAACCTTTCCACATTCATGAATGTAGTGTATTTGGTAGTCTGCAGTCAGTCCAGTAATTATATGTGTGATGTTTTCTTCACCAACTTCACCTAATAGGTATTTTTATCTCCTAAAAATATAAAATATGCTCACAGATCATCAGTCTCTTTGGCCTGTAATCAAGACTGTTTATTTTGGATGAAAAGATCCAGCTGCTTCAGCCAGTCGGAAAATCAAAACATTTTTCACATTCGACAGGTAGTATGACGTGTCTCCAAAGTGCTAATGAAAACAATGAGCGCCCACTGGAAATGATTTGCGGGTTGATTATTTGTCTCACCTTGAATGGGCTACTCAAAGAGATTTTTAAATCATCAACATTTAAACTAACAAACAATTTAAACTGGCAGTTTGAATAAAATCCATTAAAACTACACAATGCAACATTTTGCCCTTTGTAATTTCAGTGAATGGACATTCAAAGAGCCTTTAGTTTTTCAAGCACCTAGTGCAGAAGCAAAAAAGTCTAAAAGATAGAATTTGTTCTTGGCCTTTTAAATTTAACCATTTGTACTTATGCAGTATTATCTAGTAGTCTTAGTCCTTAGTAACAGTTAAAGGAAGTAAAGTGGGGACAGTTTGGCAGAGTTGGTGTAAAATTGCAAACGTGCACAGTAAAAACTTCTGTGATATGTTCCCTCATGTGATTTCTGCCACCCGCCGGTGTTCACCAGAGTCCCTTCACATATTCTCCCTCACCTCTTCCTGGTTTTTGGTGTATCATCTCGTATGGCAGTGGCTCTTGACACTTTTGTGTACCGTAGCTGTTAAAATGCAAATTTCACAGGATTCAGCTTTCCTGTTCTGTCGGCAATTTACTGTGTGACGTCCCCATCTCCTTGCTGCTGAGCAGAGGACGCGAGTGTCAGCTATATCCATCCTCCTGAGCCTCTGTAAAATGCCACTATATCTTTCTGCACAAACTGCAGCTCTCCTCTCGCACTGCAAAGCATGGAGACCAACATGGTTGCAAGCAGCTCTCTAATGTCTGAGGCCCTGCCATTGTTTGCACGTCTGTTGTAGGAGTTTAAAGCTGATGGCAGCTCAGGGAAAACCTTGAGCTATGCTGTTTCCTTGCTGCAGACAGATAGCAGAGATAGCTTAAGATACCCTGTGTAAACATTGTGGGGAGGTGATTTCAAGCCCCATTTTACACCGAGAATAAAAACTCACACAACGCAAGTATCTAAAAGGCAGACGGTTTATAGGGTATTCATGTCACACTCTTTTGTAATGCCACATGAGCATTATGCAGGGCACCTTGCCACCTTTAGATATCATACAAGAAGGGCAGGTCACTGTGTTGCAACTATAAAGTTTGCAATGCGGATCTGCTGCATTTATTAGACGTGTGGCAAACAGAGACATGTTTGCTCATTGCAAATGCACTGATACAATCACATCACTTCCCAAGTCTCTTTGGTGGCCTTTCCTTCAACTGTGGTGAAGTGTGTTTTTTCCCACTGTACCAATAACTACACACAAGCTTAAAGAACAAATGCGTCTCTTTTTTTATAGACACTGTAAAGAAATCAAACAGACATTTCAGCAGTGACATTGGCACTGTGTAAACAAGTAGTATTAATTGTCACAGTCTCATTAACTCACAGTGTATGCCGAGTAAACAGCCTTAGCTAAGGTGAAATGAAGCATACCACAAATAATGTGCACTTAGAATTGAGTGGAAATAGTGTCTGTTTGTGTGTCTGTGTGTGTGTGTGAGTTTGTGGGTGTTTTTGTGTGTATACAGCACCCACAACGGAATGGGTCAATGTTGCTACAGGCAACACACGGATGATAATGAAATGTGGGAGAGAAAGAGATGAGGATGAGCAGTTAAGAGGGAATGGATAGAAAATCAAAGACTTGACACCTAACAACCTCATCCTCATCCTCTTTCCAGTCCTTTCTTTTCCTTTCCATCCCGTAGCTTTCCTTCCCTCCTGTCCTCAGCCCCATCATGATCAGAGACAGATGGTCATAAATCAGCCTCTTTATTAACACACTCCTGTCAATGAAATAACTAGCCATGAAATAAGTATCAGTGCATACTTAATCCATATAGGACATGACATCCACTTACTAATGCGGCGTGCATTAACTGCTCCTGCTACATACAGTATGTCAGGAGACTGATGATGAGGGAAGAGCGACAGCCGGAGATGAAGGCTATGTGAGAGAGATGTTTGAGCGCGCGCATGTTGATGGGGACGTTGGAGGTTACCTTGTGTTGGTGCTCAGATCCACCTCTCTCTCTCTGTCCTCTGTCACGTCATACATATAGATCCTGTCTTTATTGTTGCGTCAGTAAAGGCCTTGAATTATTCATAAAACATATTGTCGTCTGTATACAAATGAGCTTAATGTCTGGCCATGAGAAAAAAAAATAGTAGCCCATTTAGCACCGTTTAAAGGTCCAGTGTGTAACATTTAGGAGGATCTATTGGCAGAAATAAAATATAATATGCATTTTCACCTGAAAATAAGACGTTTTATGCTTTTGTTACGTTAGAATGAGCCTTTCATATCTAGTAATGCCACAGGTCGCCTTCCATGGTGTCTGCCATGTTGAACCACCATGTTTCTACAGTAGCCTAAAACGGACAAGCCAAACACTGGCTCTCGAAAGGGCATTGCTCGAACATTTCTCAGCCACCGTAGGTTCTCCTTCATGCTCGTAAAGGGAGGCAATCTGCATCACTTGATGCCATTAAATCCTACACACTGGTAAAAAATAAAGTAACTTTGCCTTTTATTTGTATTTGAAGAATTGTATCTCTTTTTTTCCACTGTATGTGGTTACACATTACCCTTTACAACAGCAAAATTACAGTGGCCTCACAAAAAAAATGTGACAGAGCCCTACAGCCATGGTTTGTTCGTTCTGGGATACTGTAGAAACATGGCGGTTCAACATGGCAGACTCCGTAGAGGAGGACCCGCTCCCTCAGTGGATAAAAATGGCTCATTCTAAGGTAACAAAAACAAAACAATTCTTATATTCAGGTGATTATACACTAATGAAAACATTGACAAACAGTTGTGTTGAGAATGAATTTACTTAGACCTGCAATAGCTGTGTTTTTTGCCAGTTGGGGGCAGCAGAAACAAGCATCCCACAACAGTAACATACTCACATAATCACCTTAAAATGTTGATATGGTGAAGTTGCTTAGTTCACACATTCAATAGACAAGGACCAACATTAACATTTATTTGAGAGTTTTTGTCTACCTTATAAATGTAAGTCCAGAAAATGCATTTTAACTTTCGCCAACTTTTGACAGAAAAATCTTTTTAGCAGCAGCAAACCATTTTTTTTGCTGAAAGTCGCTGAAACACTCCGTAGAGCAGCGGGGATGAGCAGTCTCGTTTTGTGGAAATTATCTGTGAGTTCGTACAAGCACAGTAGTCATTTGATCCTGTGGTTATCGCAGCAACAAGAGGTACAGTGCTTGTACTCCACCTATTATCTGTCTATTGTGGTCAGTTTTTTCTTAATTTCCCCAAATGCCTTGCAACAACCCTGTAGTAACAGAAAAAACTGTGTACTTTCCCTGAAAAGTCAGTGTGTTTCAAGCTGCTGTTTGGAGAGAAACTGGTCTAAGTCTGTCGGTTCCTCTTTCAAGGTGTAATTCTCAGCCCAGACAGAAGCCCTTGTTCTTTGATACTGCCAGGCTTTTATGTAAAATATGTAAGATTCTAAGTGCTCGAGGGCAGATGTTTCTTTTAAAGATATTCAGAAACTTGGTAGCGGTGATTACCTTTGTGATGTGCTTTTTACGTCTTGCTTGAGGCGGTTCAAACAAAGCAAGCGATGATGCCTGTCTGTAGTGCTGATTTTGATGTCAGATATTTATTCACATGCAGGTGAAACACAGATGCAAACACGTGTTTGCGCACATGGAGCTTTCCTCACCTCTCTTTACGATGGCACTGCAGAATGATTGTGTGTAAGTGAGTGAGAAACCTGAGAGACACTTCATCCCTGGTGGGATGGGAAAGAGCCTTGTGCCTTAAGAGCTCTGGGGTTGCTGCTTCGACAGGTGAGTCTATCAGCTGTCCTCAGCTCCCTGACCACATATACAGGACAAGGACACAACATCCGCTGCCCACTTCAATACGGTGTCACCTGCTGTCATAGGCTGTGTCACCTGTCAGTCACAGCTTAGTTTGGCATTGTGAAGTGCACAGGGCAAGGGCACTGTCAGCTGTGGAGATAATTAACTCTGCAGAAGACCTTTGGGTCATATAATAGGGGTCAGCACACCCCACTGTAATTCTGGCATTAGGCAAGAATTGTCCTCCACGAGGAGCAGTGTGATTAAAATGACATACTGTAGGTTTCCAGGCAGCAGTGGTGGAGTCGGGGGGCTCAGTGCTTCATCACTTCTTATTACGAAAGGTCATTTCGTTGTTTGGGATGCAGAAGAATATTTAAATTCGCAAACTAAAGATATAATTTGAAAGTCAAATTTGAAAAGCTCACTGTTCCTGGTGTCATGTCGGGCCAAGGTACCCGCAGAGTCAGAATCATATTCTATAAAGAAGTCAGAATAAACACAGTGGATGGTTATCATTCCTTACTTAATTGAGGCACATTGCAAATAGCAGTTTTTTTTATAAGCAGCTGGTGACATTTCATCATGTTAGATAATATTAGACAGTATGATAGCCAAACACAGTATTACATTCTTTTTAGGAAAAGTCTCTTCAGGTACTATATACTGTAGCCGGTTGGCATCATCACAAGCATGAGGACAAGAGCCAAAAAAGCAACAAGGTGATATTAATGTTCCTGATGTAGCCGGTGTGCTGTAATGCAGTGGTTCTCAACCTGGTATAATATATAAAGAGAGAGTTATGGAATAACTAAATTTTATCAGACGAAGGATGAGACTACATCTTATCAGGTCCTCAGTGAAAAAGATGACAGAATCAAGGTCAATTATTTCACTCATTTCAAACTCACATATGGCCATTCAGTGTTTCTTTTAGCTTAGATAAGCACCATCACTTCAACATATACAACTACATTACCGGCTGGCAGAGACTATTATTACCTTAATGAAATCATTGTAAAGGTCAGTTTAGGAAGATGTATTGTTAGAAATGGAATATAATATTCATAGGTATGTTTTCATTAATGTATAATCCCCTCAATATAAGCATTATGTTTTTTGTTACCTTAGAAGGAGCAGATTCTCCTCTACGAAGGTCGCCATGTTAAATTGCCATGTTTCCACAGTAGCCCAAACAAACCAAACACTGGCTCTAGATAGAACCTATTGAATTTCACGGCCAATTGTTTTCTAGTATGTAATTGGTATGCACTTTAAACAGGTCACAATTGAAAAAGAAACTTTTAGCTTAAATAAAGCTAAAATAAATAAAAATTTTAAAAAATCTGTTTTTACTAGACGCTTGGAAGGAGAGGGGAACAGTATTCAATTAGTTGCAATCTGCAAC
>NW_023339718.1:3972588-3989939 GCF_004916995.1 Morone saxatilis
ATAGATAGATAGATAGATACCATCATACACAGTGCCTGAAGAATTAATTTCTAGGTGAAGAGAATGTGCTCAACCCCCCTAATTCACTACATAAACAAGTACCAGTTGGTTGACGGACTTTCAGCAATTTAGGTGCCAATTTTGCAGATACGAATTGAGTCTTTAATAGACTGCAAAGCTTTCTGTCTGTGCTATATTAGGTCGTTAGTGGCTCGCTGTGGTTTTGCATGATTTGAAAAGTTGTGTCGTTACATTAGCGGCCGGTGTCTCCTTCTAATCCCATTTGCCTTGTGGTTACAAACAAGGTGCCAGCAGAGCCACTCAGCTGAAGGGAACAGGGAATCCATGCTTTATACGAAGCAGCCCTAATTCAATTGACATTACTGGCTGGCTTTAATGGATTTTACCTGGTGAGCCTGCAAATTGAATATTTTAAGGCATATCAGCTCTTTCAGAGTAACTGAGAAGAAAAGGTGCAATTTTCATTTTGTGAGCATTTGGTAACGAGACGGTGACATATAGGAGATTGTAATCTAGTTTTTGGATTCGAGTGGATTTGTCCTAAGTAAAGCACTGTCCCTCTCATCTGTGATTTGGGCTTTTATCTCCCTGAAGCCATTTGATGTTCTTCACCACTGCTTTTTCGTTACTGGAACAGACTCTCTTACACTCACATGCACCACACACACATAATTCCATCCTTTTGTACATCTCAGCCCTCCCAGCACCAGTCTTGTCTTTCTGTGAGAAGTCAAACTCTTTGCTGTGTCATCTCATTGAGCTTCTGAGGTTGTTATTGTTTTATCTCTCGCTGCGTTGATCTCCGCACGAGGTGGGCTGCCGTCCTTCTCCTGCTCTCTCCGTAAAGGTCAGTGAGCTGCGGATGAAGTTGTGTCGATCAGATGAGGGCCATAGACTGACAGCTAATTTTCATCAAAGCAGCTGTGGGCGAGGGGGGCCGAGATGCGGCGCGCCTGGGGGCCTCTCGCCTCTCTGAGGATTCTCGACTACTTATCGGGCTTACTGACTCACTCTGGGGAGATATGGCTCAGATCTACAAGCTCTATTAAAAGTTGCAATTCACTTGTAACACCAATAAGGCGACAGAGCGAGGGGAAACAGCAAAAAACACAAAGCTGTAACGTTTTTCATTTCTAATGCAGCTTTGTCTTGTGATCTGCACACGCCAGCCTTTATTCCTCTCTGCTAATTTTTTTTTCGCCCTCTTTTCCTCTTCCCCTTTGCCAGTATTCTAAACATGGTTTGCATTGATTTATTCTCTTCCACCAATTAAAAGCAATTTTGTGAGCATTAGAGTAAGCCATGCCGGGAGCCGTTTACTGCGGCAGGCTGTTCATTACCTCATTCTGTGTGTGTGTGTTTGTGCGTGTGTGACCTCCTGGGTTCGTCTGTTATGCTTATTTAACTCTGTGAATGTGTCTGCACAAGCATGAGCGTACGCGTGTGCGTGCCTTTCCATTCATGTTTAGGTACACATGAGCAGATGGGTGCGAATCAGAGATTCCCCGCACGTGCAGGGCATTAAGTTCTCTGTTTGCCGGCTAAATCCTCATGTTGTTGAAGCGGTGTCAGTTGCCTCTGCCACGACACAAAGCTTATCTTTTACCAACTCCCGTACCCCCTTGGGGAGGGGAGACATGGGGGCAGGGCGTTGGGTGAGGGGATGTGTGAGAGAAGACAGGAAGCTGATGTAAATAACCCTGGGCTTTGGGGGAAGGTTAAGAAGCCAACACCACGTTGAATACCGAGTGTTATCCCTGAAGGATCCAGTTGCCTCTGCACCCTCCCTGTCCTCTTAAACCTGACAGAGCTCTGTGCTGTGATGGCAGTCATCACATTAGCGTTTGAGTACATACAGGTTTCTGTTTGTCAGTAACCATCAGCGGCTCTACATCCTGTTGAAGGACACATGGTACATTAATATTGCATTGTATTCTATAGATAGTTTTTTCTTTCAGTCGGGGAGGATTTTTAGGAAAGTAAAGTGTAACTACTGTAACTACGGCAAAAGTTTTCCCAATTTTTGTATGTGCGATTTGTGAAGACGTGAAAAGAAAACCAAACAGAAAAAGCAGCCATGTTCATCTGGTCACTTTGCTCAGTTGCTCGTTCATTTACAGCGTGGAATATTTCCTATCACTCGCAACATAAAAAACTCGAAATAATTTAAAATTTGTGAGGCAAAATAAAAATAGCAGAACTTCTCACATGCAATAATTATACAGCTTGTCAAAATCATGTGGCAGCGAGCCAGTTCAGAGTCTATTTGCAGTTGGAAACAATTTGGCTATTTCCTCAGAATGCAGAAACAGGAGGCTCAACAATACAACCCATCTTTACATATAGTGGACATAGGTGGGCACATGTAATGAATGTATGTAACGTCTGATTTCAAACTCCTTTTTATCAGGGGAGGCAACTATAGTAACCTATTGTAGTTCTGACAGTGTTGACTTAGTAACATGTTTGGAGGAGACAAGCTTAGAAACTGAAGGCAAATTTTATTTTAAATACCTTTTGAAAACTACCACCTTTCATGTAGTACTCGCATGGAGACGCTAACCCCATGATACCAGCAGTGTATAGGTGTATTTGTCCATACAGATCAATTTAGAACAATTTTGTTCTCCTCAGAGCCACCTGAGGTAACCTGAGGATTTACGATCTTTACCTTTACTGTATGTAATGCACCCTTTGACCAACACACCACAGACATCGGTGTATGAGCAGCAGAGCCAGGACCAGAGCAGAGTATAGTTTCCCATTTACTAACCATTTCCTCTGGGCATAAACAACTATTTATTCCCCCCATTTTCTAAAAAACTGGAAATGAAATGAAAAGGAGCAAAAACAGAAAAAAAAGGAAAACAAGTGTGCGGGTTAATCTCTCTTGCCAAAGGCAACATTGTGACATTATCTCTTCGTCACAGCCTAACAGAGGCCTGCTCCTATGAGTATGTGTTTGTTTGTTTGTTTGTTTGAGGGTGTGTGTACATACATGTGCAAGCCATACATGCATGAGAACATAAGTGTGCAATTGTGCACGAATGTGTGTGTGCCGGCATATTTTCCCGTGTCTCCTGTGCTGTGTGTGAGTTTTGAGAGCGTTTGCTGTTGTGCTCAAAATGAAAGGCATCGTGTTTACCTACACACACATTCATCTGCAGATTAGCCCGCGGCTGCCTGCCTGCCCCCATGAAGGAGATACACACTTTTCCAGCTGCCTTTGTTGAGCCCCACTACCTGCTCGCTTTAAATCAGCTCCTCTCAAATACACTTTAATATCCTAACACGGGATGATACTGCAATTCACAAGCCAGACGAACTATTTCTCAAACCCTCAAACTAACTAACAGTCAGTCGTGCTGCATTAGTAAAAAGAGACATTCTTGAATTTGTTGAATTAAATTTGAGTCTGGTTTGATTGAAAACCCTTTTATCTGATGAAACATGAGTAGAAAAGCTGTGCAAATATTTTATTATTTTTTTAAGCCTTAAAATATCTCACAACCGACCAAAGTAATATTGACTATTTCTATTTCTCTCTGGGTTTTTTTTTTGCTTTTAGCTTTTTTTCCCTCTGTGTGGTTTTTCCTTTCTGGCTGCTTTTGAATGTCGTGAAAATCCAATTAGGTGGACACATTCTGCGAGAACAGCACAAAACCGCGCTTCATGATAGCAATCATATGAATTCTTCAAATGGGATTTTCGATGCTCCCCTTTCACACCTTGTATACACTAAAGATAGAGTAATTGGCAAACAGATCTCCATACAAAATGTTTTTCCCCTCTCTTTTATGGCCACTCAGCATAACAATGGGCACTTCTGTAATCTCTGCTGTGTGATTCAGAAATGAAAAGCCAATGAAATGTGCCTCCTGGCATGTGGGGGAAAGGACTGCTACTGTAGGTAGAGTATGTTACCAGCACTTAGTGGGTCTCCCATTGACACATGGGCAAATTCTCATAATTGCCTAATGTATTGCATTGTTCCAGACGATTATTTTACAGAGTCACTTCTGGCAGGCTGTCGCACTTCCTAAAATCGCCTTGTCATACCAATTAAACTAAAATATGGCTACCTATGTATACTGTAATTGATGTTAATATTTACATGGATTCAGGTGGGGAATCCTAAATGCTTTGTTATTATTCAAGTTGACATTATGTCGTTTAAAAAGAGGGAGCGAATGAATAATTCATACTAAGAGAAAAGGCTGATGTGAGGCTGATAGAGTGAGGATATTATGTTTACCTGACCATGCTGACAGCCAGCAGACAGTGAGAGTCTGCCCCCGCCTCATGCTTATATATAATATATATGCATAGTTTCACAAGGTGTTGTTCAATGTCTTTTCGTGCATGTTTGCACAAAAATCAACTTCTTTGGCTTCAACGAGGAGGATACAGCTTCCTTTAACTCTGAAAAATCCAAAGTCGGGGTCAGAGATAGAGATCCTGAACCGTTTCCCTACAATATCCATGAAATTCAACACAGCGGCTAGTGCGCCCGTGGAGAGGCTCCTCAGCCTTACTTTCTACAGGGAGTTATTAAGTCAAGTGTTATTTTTTTAAATAAGGACCCCAACACTTGTGTTGTGTCAGTGTCCGGTCCTGGATTTTATGGTGATTTTAACTCTGTACCTCTACAAATGGAGCTTATTTTGGTTTGTTGTAACATATATTGAAGCATCTGTTTTCCTTCTCCCTCGAATGGTCGAGATGAGCTGTACAACACATTGATCTAAGAGACTGCAGAGTGCACAGTCACGCTCTATGCCTGCATACACACTGACTCAGTCACTCAGCCTCTTTCCTAACCTGCCTTTCTCCTTTTCTTTTCCCCTGTTTTTCTATATACTATATTTAAACTCCTACTCACATATGACCTTAGCTAAAGTATTTGTTTTCTTCCTTGTCCTTTTTGAAAAGAAAAGAAAAACAAACAAGACTAAGGGTCTAAGGGTGAGATTACATGGTGCCATCACCATGCTAACATACTCACAGTGACAATGTTAACATGTGGGTGCTATCTTTTCTACCACCACCGTCTTGGTTTAGCATGTTAGCATGCTAACATTTGCTAAATAGCGCTAAACACAACGTACAGCTGAGGCTGATAGTAATATCATTAGTTTTGGCCACTTGAGGCTGGTTCCAAAAGTGAGTTAACTTCCATAAGCCCCTATGTAAAAATACAATGCACATTGAGCTTCACAGTGGCTCTTCTCTCTTATTTATACTATGGTATTTAGTCATAACAAAATGACATTTTTGACCTGATTATTGCATTTGATGATGTGACTTATTTATGTAATCCTCTTTGTCCCCTGTAGGACATCAGGCCACAATGCGCTCCTTCTACCATTCCCCATCCTTGGCAACATGTTAAGCCTTCCCCGGAGATGGGCTTGCTTGTCTGTCACAGTTGTGTGTCAGGCCATTTTGCTCTTTCAGGTTTTTATTTTCCCTCAGCATAAGCTTTGGGATGCCTCCATTCGAATCACATGGCCCAGCCATTGCAGTTGCGCTGCCTTATTTCAGTGCTGAGGTTCATGCTTTTTCTTAATAATTCCAAGGTTGTGATGTTGAAAATGCCATTGTCTTTTGGGTCACCATCACCAAAGTCATTAGAACTTATTGTTCATTGAGCATGAACATCTGTACATTATGTTATGCCAATCTATCTGCTAGATGTTGAGATATTTCACCTCCTGGTGGTGTTAGATAAAAGATCAGGGGCCATTAAGATCCATCCTCTTGGCATATTGGAAATTTGTACCAAATATTATAGCAATCCTTCCAGTAACTGTTGAGATAATTCAGTCTGGACAGACAGACCAACATTGCCTAAAAAGGAACCTAAAGCTGTGTTTTCCATCAAACATTTTTCCTGTGAAACCTGTACCAACCCTATCTACATGTACTGTACCTAAACTCTAGATCTGTTTTGTGCTTTCATCACAGACAGTTCTCTTAAATGTAGCCTGGGTTGTTACCGGGTCTTCAGGGCTGATCCCCTTCACTTTTCCAGCAGTTGGAAAACAACAGACAAGACTTTTCTTGGTCTTGAGAAGCTGCAGCATTTATTAACTGACAACTGTAGCCTACACTGTAAATTTACTGCCAGACTGAGAACTTACTGCTAACCTTTTCCCCTGCGCCGCTCCTATTCACAGTCACTTCTCTGTCACTCTCATTCACTCTTCGCTACGCACACACACTGTGTGGTTGTTTATTAGCCCACAACAAGGACACATGCTTTGTTTGAGAAAAGGTTGCAGGTAGCAAGACTAAAAACGGATGAAAAAAAATCAGTGCGGGAAACATGTTGACGTGGTCTGCAGTGTTTCTACCTCCACTTTACTGTCTCAGCAGTGTGCTAGGTACCTCAACAGAACAGGATGGAATAGAGTGGTTCTGTTTGTACCATACACAGCTTGTCACAATGGAAACGCTATGGAAATGGGAATTAACTGACATACATTAATAGGCAAGCAGGCACAGACACGCATTTAAGAGGGAGGGAGGGTACCATGGAAATGGCCACCTGCATACACTCTCAGACACATACACATGCAGGCACAAACATATCAGTAAAAAATAGCATTAAAAATCCTTTTGTTTTTGAAAAGACTTTGCCAAAGTTTCCATGTCTTATTGTACATTGCAGAAATTAAATAAGACTGTTTTGATATGTCACTTCACAATTGGAGTGTAGGCGTTGGCCTGATTTATTATTTGTTTGCCACTGTGTGAGTGTGTTCATTCTAGTGTCTGCTCTTGTGTTAGTAACGGCCTGTGAAGCAGCAGACCCGTAGATGAGCGCAGTGCTTTACAATGTTCCATTAGTCGTCAACCACAAACCATCAGAGAGTCCTCCCACTGTCTCTCTGCCATTCCCCCACACTGCAGCTTCTCTCTTTTCCCCGTTTCCCACTGAGCTGTTGCATTCCCTGCACACTGTTTATGTAGGCGGGATGGCACAATAAAACAGGAAACTCTTCCTCGGGGAGCTGCTGATTTGGATGCATATGGTCATCAGAGGATAGTAATGGTCAGAATGGATCACCAAATTCCTTGATGCACGCATGTGAGCCCTGGAGCCACCCAACAGAGCCAGATGGAAGGAGGCCACAGAGGTAACTGGAGTGCAGCCCGGGTTGTGGGACACAGACCGCTGGCTGGGGAGTCCCATTATCGTCCAGCCACGACCTTATTGGATTTCCCCCGGAAATGTTTATTTCTTTCACTGCCCCGCTGAGAAGTAGCTTTCCTATTTATCTCATCACTATTTATTAAGGGAGCCCCTGAGGAGTCCAAGCATACGATCAGGTCTGAGGGAGGATGAGTGGTAGAGCGAGAGTAAGAGAGGAAAAACTGAAAGAGTAAAAGAATGACAGGATGGAATATACAGTAGTTGCAGCATGTTTTCTTCACTTTGTATCCAAAAAAGGTTCAGGATGACATGAAATGGCATAAGAATGAGGAGTTGCGTTTAGTGTAACTTTAAACTGTCAGCTGTTGCCTTTTTACACTGCGTCCCTTCTTCCCTCTGTGTGCCGTTGTCTCTTTACTTCCCCTCTAGTCGTGTAATACTTGGTATTCAGAACAGTCAGTCTCGATTGTAGCTTTGTAGCTTCACAGGAGACCTATTCAGAGACTGAGGAAAGCCCAAGTGCATTGATGTTAAGTGTTCCCTCCTCCTTCATTGTGTCAGCTTGTCAAACTTTGGGGAGAATTCTACTCAATTATTGTCTGGTTTGCCCTTGACTTCACTCTTTATTGGTGTCCTGGAATGCCACACAACAGAGTGATACAATTTAGTGGTAATAAATGTGTGTAAAAGATAGCCAAATTAAATAATACATATAAAAGACACAGCTACAAGCATATATCAGTTTGGTTCATTTGATTCATGTCCAACTCAGAATGAATTGTAATAACTCTGGTGATCCACTGATCACTATCATCAGGTCAAATGGGTCAGATAATCTGGTTTGTGACGAACTACCTGCCAGACATTCTAAATTACAAATCACTTGTACTTGCATGTTAAACTATGATGGCGAACATGGTAAACAGTATACCTGCTAAACGTCACCATTTGAGCATTGTAAATGGGAAAATGTTGAATTGTAAGCATCAGAGATGGGACCAAGTCATTGTTTTTTTTAAGTCACAAGTAAGTCTTTGCACTTAAGGCTCAAGTCACGTTCCAAGTCATGACAATAGCAAGTCCTGAGTCTAGAGTTTCGCTCCCTAAACAAGTCATATTGCTCTCCTCACCAAATGTAGTAATGCCAACAGCATAACGAACAAAACAAAATTATCTTTGGTATATTTTTTTCCATCCAAGGCTCAGTCATGCAACATTAATTTTTCATGATTCTCTCTTGCAACTTGATTGAATGCTGTCTGATTTGTTCAAACAAAGTGAAGCTGGGGAATTAAGTGCCGACTTGCTGGGAATTATTAGCATTAACATTGATTGTTTTAGGAAATTAAGGTAAATGGATTGGTTTGTGGCATACAAATAACATACTTGTTAATCTTTGGGCATGGAGGAAGGTATCAAGTTTTTTCAAGTCAAAACGCTCAAATCCAAGTCCAGTTCCAAGTCTTTTTTTTTATTTTGGCAAGTGCAGTCTAAAGTCATCAAATTTGTGACTTGACTCACATGATTTGGACTCAAGTTCACAACTTGTAAGCATGCTCACATTAGCATTGCATCATTTCAAAGCACCACCTAATTACAGGCTCTATGGCTGTAGACTTTTAGTCTTGTTAAATCATGCTTTACTTGAATAAATGTACATTAGTTTTGATAAATGTGAGGATTCCTTAGTTGGCTGGATTTTTAGTAGCTATCTTATTTGAAGGCATATATTCCCCAACTATGGTTACAACATGAATATAATAGTCACTAGTATTATGCGATTGCTGTTTATCCTGCAGGGGGCTCCTATACTGGCTGGTTACAAGGTCAAATTGACTGTTAAGTCAATAAAAGATACTTCAACCACACTTAACACTTGCTTCGTAAGCTTGGAAATGGTCTGTGGAGTAATGACTGGTTCCCTTCTGAGACTCAACTGTGTTTAAAACATTCCGAAGCTTCACTGGAAACCACTGATAGACATCCTAATCACTGAAGTGTAAAGAAGCCAGATACAAGACCCCACTACCCCCGTTGGGACCCTGTGCATGAGCTCTTTGTGTAATAGTTGTATGCTCATGGCCAGTAAGTTCCCCGTCAGCACTTCCTTTCACTCTTCAACAGCGATTCTTCCATTTAGTGAGGGGGAAAAAATCCACCTTTGGATTGACACTGTAAGCTTTTAGTTTGTGATGTTTTGTGTATTTCAGGATTTGCAGTAGGTTAAGATGAAGTGTTGTAATTTACTTTTTGGTGTAGTCACTCCTCCACCTGTCTCAACTAAAGCAGACAAGTTGAGTTGATTTCCAGCTTTTTCCTAAATGTTTAAGTTTAGCAAGCAGCTTCTTGTTGCTCTCAATCAAGAAAGATGAAAGGGAATATAAATATAACCGTCTAGCCAACTAGACTATGAACACTGGGGATTTTTGAGGTTGCAAATATAAAATATCTTGTGGCTGAGTTGTATTATGAGCTACTGATCCCACTGTAGTGGGAAAAATCAGTAGCCTATATTTTATTTTGGTATCAAACCCTGTTTGGCCAGTTATCCAAATAATAGAAAATAATAACAATACAGCAGCAACAAAGGTGACACTGTAATGCAAGTTACAATTGCAAATGTGTGTAACAGGTGGATCTATTGTTAGAAATGGAATATAATATTCATAGGTCATCAAATACACCAGCGGTGTTCAGTTAGTTGCAGTCTGAAAATTCATTGCTAGATGCCACTAAATCCTACACACTGGTCCTTTAAATGTTTTTATTTTATTTGTGTTATTTTTATTGTTATAATAACCAGTGTGAATAATGATAAAAACTAACTATTTTAAAGAGCCAGTGTGTAACATGCATGTCATAATGTTACAACTGGTGACCACAAACAGGATTCAAATACATGACTTGAAAACACAGTTCTTAATTCAAAATCACAAATCCTTCCTCGACAAAAAGAGGCTGGGTACACAGGTGAGCAGTCAGAATAAGGGTGAGGCAAAAAGGCAGTCAGGTAACAGGCAGGAATAAAAGAAACTGAACTAGTCACAGGGGATCAAAAATGTTGAAATACTAGACACAAAGACGAACTGGCACAAAATGAAGAGAACACACACATTATATAATCTTGTGAGGGGGACACTAATGAAATATAGGTGAAGCCAACCAGAGCAAACTATAGTGGGAAACACTCAAAGGCAGGAAGTGAAGTGAGAGTTAAGTAACAAAATAAAACAGGAAATAAGACATATTAACGAAAACATGACCTAAGAGCTGTGATACAGAAATGGCATATAATATTCAAAGGTATGTTACCATGAGTATATAATCATATGAAAATAAGAATTGCTGTGTTTTCATAACCATGAACTGTTTTTATCTACAGGGGATAGCGGGTCTTCTTCTATGTGTTTACTGTTCAGCACACAATAAACATGAGAGTGTAAGAGGATCGATGTTTTCAGTAAACCTATAACCTTGTAACCATCACCATCTGGTCAGCATTAAAGAAAATGTATGCATCACCCCCTGCACACACGTTCACTGCTCACCCACACATTTGTCCTCTTTCTGCCGATTTCACGCTTAAGGTTTGCTTTCATTCATAAACCCGATTTTTTTTGCAGTTGTCCAGTGGAACAGTAATCTTGAAGGTGTAAAGGACAGCAGGGATGGATCTAGAGAAATATGGGGTGGCAGGAGGGTGGCATTGAGACTTTAAGTCGCACACAATCATATCTATCAATATTTGCTCAGAAAACCCCCCAAATGAAGATATTTTATACACAAATAATTGTTTTATTTCCAGAACTTCAGACAAACAGGCAGTTTTATTTATAAAGCGCATTTTATACACTAAGGTAGATTCAAGGTACTGCAGTGTAGTCAAGAGCAAGACTAGGAAGACAAAGACAAAGACAAACAATTCAAAGTTAAAACAGCACCGTACATAGTTAAAAAGATAAATGTAAATTTAAATAAAGCGCTTGAAAATCAAAAAGTTTTCCGTCTGGAAATGGCTACAGCATTTCTAAGACCATCAAGTAGCATTGTGCTGCATAATGACTAAATGGCTTCTACTTGTTTAGATTTTGCCCTTGGCTTCAGTAGCAGTCCACTTCACAGAGATCTAAGGTCTTGCAGGGTTATATAGCTCAATAATATCAGACTTGTTAAGATGAATAAATAAAACTTTCAAATAAATTCCCTAACTTATTGGCAACCAGTGAAGAGATGTTGGATCTGTCATGTAAATACAGTTTTTTTTTCATTTATTTGACATACATTTTTTGTATTTATTTAAAATAAACACAAAAAATATAAAGGAAATATATGTTAGAAATGGTTGCCATGTAGCATAACATTTCTCCATTTTTTTTTATCAAATTTTTTTCTCTATTGTCAAATGGTGTATAAGGGTTTACTCCACAGCTTAAAGGTTGGAGGAAGTTTTTACTCCCATTTGAGGAGTATAAGGAGCCTAAGTATAAGTCATCATCATATCATATTTTTTGCTTGGTGACTGAGATGTATATCTTGTGGAGCTGCTCCAAATATTGCAGTAGTAGCAGAAGGTTTTAAAGGTAATTCAAAAACATCTGAAAGGGTTTTTATTCTTTTAATTAATCTACAGTAATGTGTTAAATTTGACAGCATTTTACACCAAACTTGGTTGGCAGTTTGGGCAGCCGCCACCCCATGACACCCCTCTAGATCTTCCCCTGAAAGACAGCAAGCCATGATCGGCTGAGGTCCAATTCGCAGTTATGTTGCTCAGCCAAGTCATGGCTGCCTAGACTGACACAGATCTCATCTCAAAAGACAAAAATATTGTGTAGTCTGATCTTGGCTAAATGGCAAAATCTTTAAATGTGTGCAGGGTTTCATTCATACACACACAACAGAGGAAGAAGCAGCTGGCAAAAAGACATCAAATCATCATCGAAAGACTGCAACACAAAAATACAATTACACAAACAGATGCACATATGGAGTAGGTGTTGTGTTTATCCTCGTTCCTATAGCGAGGCGAAGCATACCATCTGTCATATACCCATTTTCACTTCACATATAACCACCTTCACAACATGATAAGACATCACATCAAAGAATGAGACCCAACTGGAGAGGGCAGATATATTCATTGGCATACAGACAGGCAATCGCAAGGTACGTGTTAAAGTGCAGCAACAAATTCAAGATGAAAGCAAAGTCCTATCTTTGGTCTCATCTGCCAGCCTGGTATGGATCGGATAGGGAAAGTGGTCGGGCTTTCTTTTATAATTTAGTCTTCTCCATCCTGGTTCGCTGTCACCCTCAGACGAAATCACATGTTCAATGTTATTAGTCTAACCCTACTTTATGTCAACACTTCCCCCCTCATATCACTCTCTGTGCACTGGATATGCTTTACAATACGGGTTACTCTTAAGGGAGATTTTCATTTACTGTTTGTCTATGGACATTTTCCTCCTCCTTGGCTCAGTGTAGTCCACTGAGCCAAGGACATCGACGGTGTAATTTTTGCCGCAGTCAAAGAAACCTTTTCATAATGTCCTTTTCAGAGTGCAGGAGAATTAATCTATTATTGAGGGAGGTAAAGGAGGGAGAGGAGTGGCAGAAAAGGGTGGTCACATTCCATTTATACAGTACCCTCATTTTATGACAAACAGCACATTCACAGTGGATGGCAGATATTAGTTATTTTTGATTTTTATACTTTCTATTTGGAGTGTAAACTAATGATATTTTAGCATAGATGTACACCAACACTTACAAACTGCACATTCAAATAGCAGGTGTATGTATGCTGTGTTTTGATTATTTGATTGACCGGTGGAGGAAACACACACACGGTTAAAACCAATTGTGCTCCTGGGAAATAAAAACAGTGTGATCAAAACCAAGAGGACAGCTGGGACATCTTTTGAAGACAGTGCTGCGAACCATCTGGATAATGTATTTCTAGAAAGAATGACAAAAAAAAATCATTGTGTGTCTGGATGCAGCTGCCATGTACGGATCAGCTGAAAACATCCACTGAAATAAGGATCTCATTGCACTGTAAAACCTGATAAGTTAATTCAGCTCAAACTAGTAGAAGTAACTTATTATTAAGGAAACTTGGGTAAATTAAGTTGATGGTACCAATTCCATTCAGTTAATTTAAGTTAAAAGTACATTTCTTTAAACTTCTTTAAAATCAGAAAATGTATCAACAGTAACTTAAGTGCATCTTCTTGATACAAATGTTACTACTTACATTGAATTTTGTCCTGTGAAGCAAATTATTACATTACCTGTCAAAACAGTTGACGGACGATAAAAACTAATTATAATTAATTGATATGGTACCCAATTTTCTGTGTTTTTTTATGTGACTAACATTAAATCTTTACACTCTGTCGGATCATTAAGACTTATTTGGATGGGTTCTTTGGTTTATGATGATCAATAAACTGAAATATAAGATTTTTAATTTTTTTCTTTTTTAGCTTACCTTTTTATAATGATATTAAGTTTACTTCAAGATAATGAGTCAATGGAACAAACCCGAATTATATCGCCTGTACTTAAAATACTGCACGTATTTAAGTGCACTCAAATCAAGTTAGTTGCTTCAACAATTCATTTTTGAGTCGGGTTTAATTCATGTGAATGTCAGTTTTTTGGGAGTATTAATTTATGTTAACTTGCTTCTTTTATTAAGATGCGTTGACAGGTTTTATAGTGTGGTAACAGAAGAGAATCCTTCAGCCTTGTACATTCATAAACATGTCTTTTGTCTTTCTCCACAGAGTGAAGTTGAAAGAGGGAGTGACGTTTCTCGGGGCTCGGCCCAGCAACCCCACTCAGTGGATAGTTAGCCAGGATGTGAGGAGTGAAGGCCACCGAGTGGTGACTCTCCACTGCCGCAGGAAGGAGTCCGGCTACGATCAGCAAAGGTCAGCAGATAAATTACTTAAATTTAAAGAAATACCCCAAGTTTTTGAAAGATTGACCTGTTGGTTACTTTCCTACCTTCTTAGTAAAGAGATATAAAGATATAAAAGTATCTTGAGTAGATCATTTCCACACTGTGTTCCCTTCCCCGGCACAAGGAAAATGATGTATTAAAGTTAAACCTGCATGAATTGATTTTTTGGTCACTTGGGGGCAGACACAACACTGACTTTATAAAGTTGATATAGGGAACATGATAGCAGCTAGACTCCTTCTACGACTTAAAAAACGTCACTAAATGCCTCAGCTGTGATGACAGAGGTTGTCCTTAAACATCATGCTGAACATCAATGCTGAAAGTTTAGTGGTGGTGAAGTTGAAGTCATGTAGTTTGTTTATAGCCTAACGTTTTTACATGGGCAATTGCATTTACGTTTAAAAAAGTTTAAAAGTGGTATTAATTTGTGATCTTATTTTCTGCATTAGTCCAAAATCCAATGGAAAAATCCTGTCAGCTTTTTGTTGAGGGAACAAGGGTGATGCTAACTTGTGGACTGGAATACAAATTAAATCAACCCTACTGCGGGTTATTAGGTGGAGTGCATGCCACGCAGTGAATGGAAGTCCAATATTCACTCTCTTTTTAACTCTGTTTTGGTCTCTGTAACTTGTCTAAGTAGCTTACTTAGGTAGCTTACAGAGGCAAAATTCTGCTTGGCCAAGGTCAACTTTTACTTATTGCAGCTTTAATTTGTGCATTTACATTATTTCAATGGTATTTCAATGACTATTAATCTTTTACAAATTATGCTGCAAGCCACTGTGCTCACATTTAGATGACACAGCAGAATTAGCTCTTTTGTTGTTAAAAAGTTGTCTGCTTTTTTTAATATAATGTTTACATTTTATGCAAAAATAACCCCTAGATTTTATACCATAAGCAAGCTGGAACAAATTCTCATTTACTCACTTTTGTGTTAGTCGGCCATTGAGTTAGCGCCATCCCTTAGATTGAACAGTGGCTTCGTCTTGTCAAATAAAAACTTTAACCGTCCATTACATTACCATCATTTTAGAGAGTGCTGTTGCTGATCGCAAGAGATACACAGGCACTGAAACATGCAGTGTGAGTGTTATCTAAGTGATGTTCCCTCTGCTATAATGACACACTTGACTTGACAGAAAGGCCATGGGATATGTCTGTTGAGACCACTGTGGGGAGGGAAAAGTTAATAGACTATTGCGATATCCACACTTCTCTCCTTCCCCTCCCTCCCTCTCTCTTTTTATTTGCGTACTTATTTTCTCCACTGCCATAGCCTCAAAGTTGTTTTGGTCATTTCCCATCTGTATTCACGTCCTTAAACTAATCTGGCAGATATGGAAGTGATTGCCAGCACTGGGGAAAAGGTTGCTGTGTTAATTAAGTGCTGATTGAAGGCCTTTGTGTGTTTTAATGGTTTTTCCTTCTCGGATCAAGAAGTAGTTTTAATAGATCTAACTTTCTAGTGACAGGTGTAATTTTATGGATTAGAGGCAGATTTGGGTTTGGGGAAAGCTCCACTTATTTGCTATTTAGCTTTCGTTCCACTTAGCAAATTCTAAACCACTCCCTTAAGAAAACAGGACACTTGACATTGCAACTGCAACTTTATAATCAAAGTTGTGCAGGGGTTATTTGAGGGAAGAGCAGTCATAGACATACGACATATGCAGTTGGAATCTGTTGGTCCAGTGATTTGTTTAGACATGCTGCTATTAGTGGATCACTATGAGGAATGATTGTAGTGTAACTACAATGCAGGAAAAACAAAGATGCCTGCCTTTGAATGACCATGGCTGTAAAATCAGAAGCAGCTAATAAATATATTTTTTAATAGACCTCTCATACAGTAATTAGTTGTGTGATACTGCAGAGCTACACTCAGACGAGCAGCTCAGCCGCTTGCACACTCAGATCTCAGTGGCACGTATTTTCAGAACATACAGTGCAACTTTATTTGACTTTTGTCAGTTTCAAACATAAGCTGCCCCAGCAACTCAGTCGCCTCCGCACTGAAACTTCTTTTTAGACCTTCCATTTACTTGTATAATAAGTTCTGACAGCTCAGTGTTATATAAATAGAAAGGTTTCAGCTGCCAGAGAATGCATTAATACAGTAATGCAAAATATGTTGTTGATCATTTTGTTTGTTTCTGCCTTCTTTTTATTGACTTAACGATAATTGCCAGAATATCTGTAGTTACTGTAGTTCGTGGCCTACAACTGTAAGCTGTTATCAAGGATCAAGGAAATGTATTTATCATTATACAACACAAGGTTGTTAAATAAATGAAAGTCACCAGATGATTACATTTATATTGGAATAACACAAAATGTATAAAGTCAAATAAAACAATTGGCTATATACATATATACATACATGTATACATCCAGAAAATAATTCTACAGGGCATTTTCTGAATTTGCGTCTGGTTGAATGTAAACAGCAGCCACAAGATAGTGATGATAATATGGTTTTATTTTCACATAAAGGGAAACAGTGGCTCTGTCATTGAGTGCTTGATCTGGGATGTTAATGTAGCTGGTTTTTATAAAGATGGGGGCACAACAGTCTCTGATTGCCCGTTGTTTTACCAGCGTGAGTCCCATTTCTTACAGCCTTGAGTCCAAGCTGGGCCAGCGGGGCTCCTATCCAGGCTCTCTTCCTCTCCTCCTGGGACAGCAGCATCCACTGTGGTCCGGTCAGGTTGATCTGGTTGGGTGGATGGCCTCAAGGTCTGCTGCTTTTTAATCCAAACTCCACACTTCCTTTTCTGATGACTGTAGGCTCTTTCTGTCATGGATAATAGGTTTCAGCGAAACACAGATTGAACAGAAACAGAGAAGTTTGAGGGAGCTAGCCTACCGGTCGCAGCATCTGCGTGTGCATCCGTTGCCACTGTCAGATTCTCCTGATCCAGTCAATTTGAACAATGTTGGCTTAGCCCTTTATAATCAGATACTATCAGAGATCATTCAATGATGTTTAAGCAATAAATATGAAAAATTAATGTAGGGAGTTTGAAGGAGCTACCGGCCGCTGCATNNTTATTTATTTATTTATTTGCACAATGAAACAAAACAGTGGAATCACAAATAACAGAAAAGAAGCAATTTGTGCAGATGAGATTAAAAAACCCCTAGAGGCTTCTGAAAGATAATGTCACCTCAATAAGCATTATAAGCAGA